>NW_008752073.1:328219-402790 GCF_000715545.1 Opisthorchis viverrini | reverse complement strand
TAGCCTATTTGGGTTTATCTGGGAGAAGGAGACCGTCCCAGACAACTGGGGTGAATCGATAGTGGTACCCATTTTCAAAAAGGGTACTCGCAGTGAATGTAGCAACCACAGAGGTGTTAGCTTGACGCCTGTTGTGACAATGCTTCTGGCGTCATTGATTCTTCGTTGTCTCATGGCGGCACGCGAAGTCTTGACTCGTGAGAACCAAGCGGGATTTCGACCGGGTAGAGGCTGCGTTGACCACATCTTCACACTCCGTCAGGTGTTAGAGCATCGCCACATGTACAGACGGCCCACAGTACTGGTATTCCTTGACTTTGATGATGATAATAATAATAATAATAATAATAATAATAATAAACTAGGTACAGTGGCTCTCACTTTCTTGAGATCCTCTCACAGGCGTTACCAAGCAAACCGTGCAGAGGCGACTATCAACGGGTAAGCAGTCAAGCTGAGACTCTTCCGCTGTGTCGCTCATTACGATATCCACCCCAGCATATCCAGTTGCAATGGCCTCTGAATCACCAGAGGTGCGTGGCTGGAATCTGGAAGAGAGCGAGGGGGCAGTCATTTTGATCACAGTACTTGCGTCCTGTGTCCTTGTTTCTGACAGGCAACATACATCAATACAGAGGGAATCCAGCGTACGCGCAAGAGCCACCTGTTGACCTGCTTGTTTCAGTGTGCGAACATTAAAGGCGGCTAGGTAGACAGGCTTTCGGGATTTGAAAACAGACTTCGAAGTGTTTATTGTTGTGACTGAACTCGGAGGTACAGAAGATGCAGCTCAGTGTGATGCTGGGCGAGCAAAACTGTCAGTTCCAATGCTAATACCTGCCGAGAAAGTTTTCAAATTTGAGTGGAGTAGGGTGGGAGACGGAAAACGTGAATGTGTAAGATGGGAGGCTTTTGCTTACCAGTCCTACTGTATGAAGCAGATAAGGTGACCCAGCTGATGGCACCACGCGGTGACCGATGTGGCATGAGAATATTGTTAGTTGTGAATGTCATGCTTGTACGTGGGATGGGATACTGCCAGGGCGCCCACACCTAGACAGGACGATCGGGGTCCTCAACCAAAGGTTTTAGCTTAAAAGCTTAACCGCACGGCAGCGGTGTTCGGCTGGAAATGCAAGCACATCGTCGTTTTTACGGAACACGTCGCCACACATATTCCAACCCCTAACCAGGAGACTGTTGATCTTGACCGTCGGCCAACCAGATGTGAGAGGCTATGAATGTCGCATGGATGCCATCCAGTATAGCTCCATGGGTCGTGGAGTCACACAAACGCCCACACTACGGTGACGGACCTGTAGGTGCCAGTTGAGAACAACACCACGTAGAGGCCGAACGTTGGCGTATCAAGACTGCCCTGTGGAAGCATATAAACAGGTTCTCCAAGGGTATGTCAAATGGTGAAAAAAATCGGTCTGACGGGAAGCATAAACAGTGAGAAGCTCGTGCGACACGGCACTATGTATACTGTGTTGATTTTTTGTCTTCATTAGGATTCCCTGAGGTTGCTCTGTTCAACCGCCACTTTCCGAAAATGACAGGAATTCATACATAACATTGACGAGCTCTTTGGAATTTCTTTTTACTGTGCTTTGGTTCTTTCACCCTTTAGAAGTACTCACCGAATCTTCAGACGGCACAAAATACGTGATTTAGGGAATTGCGAAATTTTCGAAACTGGATTGTGCTTGTTTTTCGTTTTTGTTGGTGGGACTTTACTTTTGTACCAAAATATATAAAGGTCACTTGGATGGAATGATGCCATGTAGGTCGCCGAGACGAACCCAACTTATATCACGTGTGAAACATCAGGAAACTTGACTACCGGCGTAACGGTGGATACTACTGATGGGGTATACGAGTAGTATGTGGTTTTCTCGTAAATCCACTTCGCGTCTCTTTGAAAGTGAGATCTATTACGGAATTTGTGGAGTCGCATTTGCTTGCATTTGAGTGACACGCAATGAGTATCCAAGAAAGTTCAGGAAGACTCGTTTTAGGAGAAGATGGATATTCAGTTTTTGTAAACAAGATACATATGAGAGTTTTGCTTTTCTGTCCAATAATCTAACTGTTCACTTGGCGTTTTCTGACAAAAATAACTCCTCAGCGAAGGCCTTCTTCCCTTCACCGGTACATCTACACATGGTTTTGTCCTAAATGCCACCGATTCCTAAGGAAAACCATCTTACGAGATTGAAATTAGTCCGTGTACTCATTGTGAAGGTGGGCCCATTTTCTGGAGGTAACACCCCTAAATTGTCATTCAAAGGGTCACCTGATCGATGCCTTTGCATCATACGAACGGAAGGCATGCTGCGCGGGGACCGGCAAAAAAGTCGAACAAGAGGATGAGGCTCGGTCATCCCATTTATAAAACAGAGGCTTAGAACTGACTACTCTTTCGATTTGTCCTTGTTCATGCTAGTACACCGCAGCACTGACTACTTCCGATCTGATTTACGATGATTTCTGTCAATTTCATGCCTTTTCATGTGTGTGCAAACTCATCTTCCGGTTGTTTGCCTACCACACAGCCAAACTTTGCGAAACGAGGGGTATCGCGCCTTGTTCAAGGGAGCTGGTTGTCGAGTGATGGTAATGGCCCCGTTGTTTGGTATTGCACAGACTGTCTACTATCTGGGTGTGGCCGAACGCATTCTTGGCTATCCTAGATACTGAGTCCGGTGAAAGGTGGATGAGGAACAACAAGGACAACAACGCTCTACTAGTATTTTTTTACTCTGTCTTTCCACTATTTATCTGACACCCGGGTTGCTTACCCTCTGGATTGTGAATCGAACCTTCTGGTTCCTGTCCACGATTCATCGTGAAAATTTATCATATTTTTCTGTTTTGGCGCACCTTTTCATGTATGTATGTACGGTGTGAAAAGAAACACCATTTGCAACTCAGTTATTTTCGGCAGATTTCCATCTGAATGTCAAAACTATGTTTTGATTATTCCAAACACGAGTGGTCGTGATTCACACACGGTACTTCGATGATTCCATAAACGAGGTGGATGCCTCTGTTTTTTTTTCTTCATGTGTGTTCAGTTCTAGGCGGCATCTTTAAATTTCTACTTTCGGACAATCTGCACTCCCGGTTTCTTGATTATCTCCGACTGGTATGGACCACATTCCTCTGCACCGCTTCTTAATGCCTGGTTGTTTTTTCCCACCTGTTTATATGACGATTATATCATACGAGTTAGTCTGATCACTGAAATGAGAAATAAAGAGAATTTTGCATTTGTTGCTTACCTGAACCTTATTCTGACTAGTGCTTTCATCAGAGTCTTTTGCCTGGATTCACACGGTTGTCAGTGGTATCCCAACACTCGGGAGAAAACCCATCGGGACTTGGTTGGCATCGTGACTGCTGCGTGCGAATTCGCTTACTGATTCACGATTATCATTGATTAACTAAGTGACAGGCAGTGGAGTGATCGATATTCGGAAATATGCTGGTTTGAGATGAGTTTATTTCGTTACTTATCGCTTGTAAGCTCGAAATGATGTAACTGGCTGACAAGGCAGTGTAAGTGGGAATAGGAGCATATGATAACCCTTACTCAATAAATCGATTTAGGTATGCTGTGTAAACTTGCCGGAACCGATGTCTCTGATGAGGGGAACAGACCGACAGTGTAGCAGCGGAAACAGTGTAGTATCATAAATAAGCTGCGCCAACAGTAGCGTTTCATGTTGGGCAAGCGGGAAAGAGGAGCATGATGTGGCTTCCGCGAGATACGATACGCCACTGCTGAGATTGTGTTGACTATCCCTCAGCTACATCAACAGAGGTCATAGAATGGAACTCAGAGAAGGAGTGGACGAGGTTAATGCAGGCATTGATCAACAGATGGGAGTTGGTCTCATCATCATCATTATCAGCTTTAAGGACCGTGTACTTGTCGTTCACTGGTTGTAGCGGCCACAGTTTCGTCCGTCGATGATTTGGGAATGTAGGGGAGGTAGCTACGCATTTGAGGCGGGAGCTGATAAATTCATACGCAAATACAGGACTGTCGAGTGGGGGGATTGGGAAGAAAGCAATGCGTTGAAGGCAATAGCTTTGATGCACGAGCGCCATTGAGGGCTCGACTGGGCCATATCTGACAATGTCTCTAGCCATTGATGTGGCCCGTCTCGGGGTCCCCATCCAGGAAGACGGCAGTGACCAGCGCAGCTGAGTCTGCTGGTAATGGCTTTCACACTCCGCTGCCAAGTCATTGTTTGACTTCCCCTGGCTCAATTCCATTCTTCGCGTGGTTCCGCTAAACTTGCGAGAGCACACACCAGCAAGCCAGCTGATAGTTCTTAGCAGCCAAAGAGCCAGTCAATCGAAGGAAAGGTCTTCGAACACCGCCACCAAATTTACACTGATCGACGCGTCGATTTGCTACGAAACCGTGTCCCGTCAATAACACCTCGACTCGTGGCACACTCTTAGCGAGCAGATTTGTCGATCAACCCGGGCTGCCAATATCTTCTCTTTAATGGCATGTTGCACTAGGATGTAGCAATACAAAACCCAAAACCTATGCTTTCAGAGCTACAAAAAAGTCGATATCCTATTCGAACGAGCTTCGTTCTGGTCCACCACGTACTAGATTTTTCAAGTGCGACGCCTGCGTAGCTGTGCACCTAAGAGTGATCAATATTGCACGAATAAATTTTGTAATAAGTAGGTAACGGCGACCTTTCTGAAGTACGATGACTTGGTCGATTATGTGTCCACACCGAACTCTTCGGTGAATTCGCAGGGTAACGGATATCCGTCCAACATTGAGCTGTATGTTTAGTATTAGTAATTATCAGGAAGGTCTGATTTTTGAAAGTAACCCTAGAAAGCCCCGGAATTCACTGAGACCCTAAAACTCCACCACAATCTCAATAGGAAAGCCGGCAAGCATCCAGGCCGGTCAATCAATTCAGCACAAGCGCGATGAGTGTTCAGGCACTCCACAGAAGCACGACCGATCAGCGTCCAGGTATCCCATAGAAACACGATCGATGTTGACACAATCTCAGAAAGCCGGCAAGCATCCAGGCCGGTCAATCAATTCAGCACAAGCGCGATGAGTGTTCAGGCACTCCACAGAAGCACGACCGACCAGCGTCCAGGTATCCCATAGAANTTATCTGACACCCGGGTTGCTTACCCTCTGGATTGTGAATCGAACCTTCTGGTTCCTGTCCACGATTCATCGTGAAAATTTATCATATTTTTCTGTTTTGGCGCACCTTTTCATGTATGTATGTACGGTGTGAAAAGAAACACCATTTGCAACTCAGTTATTTTCGGCAGATTTCCATCTGAATGTCAAAACTATGTTTTGATTATTCCAAACACGAGTGGTCGTGATTCACACACGGTACTTCGATGATTCCATAAACGAGGTGGATGCCTCTGTTTTTTTTTCTTCATGTGTGTTCAGTTCTAGGCGGCATCTTTAAATTTCTACTTTCGGACAATCTGCACTCCCGGTTTCTTGATTATCTCCGACTGGTATGGACCACATTCCTCTGCACCGCTTCTTCATGCATGGTTGTTTTTTCCCACCTGTTTATATGACGATTATATCATACGAGTTAGTCTGATCACTGAAATGAGAAATAAAGAGAATTTTGCATTTGTTGCTTACCTGAACCTTATTCTGACTAGTGCTTTCATCAGAGTCTTTTGCCTGGATTCACACGGTTGTCAGTGGTATCCCAACACTCGGGAGAAAACCCATCGGGACTTGGTTGGCATCGTGACTGCTGCGTGCGAATTCGCTTACTGATTCACGATTATCATTGATTAACTAAGTGACAGGCAGTGGAGTGATCGATATTCGGAAATATGCTGGTTTGAGATGAGTTTATTTCGTTACTTATCGCTTGTAAGCTCGAAATGATGTAACTGGCTGACAAGGCAGTGTAAGTGGGAATAGGAGCATATGATAACCCTTACTCAATAAATCGATTTAGGTATGCTGTGTAAACTTGCCGGAACCGATGTCTCTGATGAGGGGAACAGACCGACAGTGTAGCAGCGGAAACAGTGTAGTATCATAAATAAGCTGCGCCAACAGTAGCGTTTCATGTTGGGCAAACGGGAAAGAGGAGCATGATGTGGCTTCCGCGAGATACGATACGCCACTGCTGAGATTGTGTTGACTATCCCTCAGCTACATCAACAGAGGTCATAGAATGGAACTCAGAGAAGGAGTGGACGAGGTTAATGCAGGCATTGATCAACAGATGGGAGTTGGTCTCATCATCATCATTATCAGCTTTAAGGACCGTGTACTTGTCGTTCACTGGTTGTAGCGGCCACAGTTTCGTCCGTCGATGATTTGGGAATGTAGGGGAGGTAGCTACGCATTTGAGGCGGGAGCTGATAAATTCATACGCAAATACAGGACTGTCGAGTGGGGGGATTGGGAAGAAAGCAATGCGTTGAAGGCAATAGCTTTGATGCACGAGCGCCATTGAGGGCTCGACTGGGCCATATCTGACAATGTCTCTAGCCATTGATGTGGCCCGTCTCGGGGTCCCCATCCAGGAAGACGGCAGTGACCAGCGCAGCTGAGTCTGCTGGTAATGGCTTTCACACTCCGCTGCCAAGTCATTGTTTGACTTCCCCTGGCTCAATTCCATTCTTCGCGTGGTTCCGCTAAACTTGCGAGAGCACACACCAGCAAGCCAGCTGATAGTTCTTAGCAGCCAAAGAGCCAGTCAATCGAAGGAAAGGTCTTCGAACACCGCCACCAAATTTACACTGATCGACGCGTCGATTTGCTACGAAACCGTGTCCCGTCAATAACACCTCGACTCGTGGCACACTCTTAGCGAGCAGATTTGCCGATCAACCCGGGCTGCCAATATCTTCTCTTTAATGGCATGTTGCACTAGGATGTAGCAATACAAAACCCAAAACCTATGCTTTCAGAGCTACAAAAAAGTCGATATCCTATTCGAACGAGCTTCGTTCTGGTCCACCACGTACTAGATTTTTCAAATGCGACGCCTGCGTAGCTGCGCACCTAAGAGTGATCAATATTGCACGAATAAATTTTGTAATAAGTAGGTAACAGCGACGTTTCTGAAGTACGATGACTTGGTCGATTATGTGTCCACACCGAACTCTTCGGTGAATTCGCAGGGTAACGGATATCCGTCCAACATTGAGCTGTATGTTTAGTATTAGTAATTATCAGGAAGGTCTGATTTTTGAAAGTAACCCTAGAAAGCCCCGGAATTCACTGAGACCCTAAAACTCCACCACAATCTCAATAGGAAAGCTGGCAAGCATCCAGGCCGGTCAATCAATTCAGCACAAGCACGAGTGTTTAGGCACGCCACAGAAGCACGACCGATCAGCGTCCAGGTATCCCATAGAAACACGATCGATGTTGATGGGTGTTCACTAACGCCTGTCAGACAGCCTGGATTACTATCAGAAAGTGCCCTTAAAATGGCGTGGGGCCGTTGTAACTTTTGCTCTCGCACTCGCTTGCTCGAAATATAGCAGTTGTGTTCCCTTCTGTGAGTCTTTTTTCTCCGGCACTAGGCACTGGAGCGTGTCAGCAGCAGATACCACAAATTGCCGAATCAGCAGGTATAACAATAATCTTCCACCACTGTCACTCAGTAACCATATTCGAAAAGACCTAGCATCCTTCTTCAGACTTCCGAGCCTTCGCCAACTCGAAAAAGAGAGAGCATCACTTGGAGGTCCATACCCGATCAAGTCTGAGGTTGGTCGCGAAATTCGTTCCTTCCCTCATCCTGGAGGGTGGAATTGTCCCCTCGACAACATCGATTGGCTGTTGTTGCGATTCAGTGCATTCATCACTCCGATTCATGTTCTCCGCAAATGCGAATGTGAGACAGTGCTCACATGACCAGAGCCATTCTCTTAGTTCTCATTGCTCAGACGTCCGGGTTTCCCGGAGGACAACAGCGTTTATCACGTAGGAATCGAGATGTTTTGCAAAAACAGCAGTCAGCCTCTTCTCCTTTCCCCGGAAAGTACTCATGTTTCAAGTTCCAGCCTGCAGAAGATGCGCTTTCCTCCTCTCCCACATTCCACCTCATGCTTGGTCATTTTGTTGCCGCTATTTTCTTGGCTTGTTTCCTCACGTCTTCTGGCTTTCAACTATCTCAACACGATGCGACGAATGTGGGTGTTGAATCTGTCACATGATTAATCTGTGACTTAAAAGAGACCGTTATTTGCGACAGCTTGGAGGCGTTGCCCCGCGAATCCCGCTGAAATCTCACGTGCATTGCTGCAACTTTCAAGAACAACAGTATTTCCTACAAGAAAATTACAAAGTAGCAAGCTACGTACCGCACTTAGGGATGACACAGATGACTCGTCCGTTACGGTGGGTAAGGGGACCTCAGGGTTCCATAAGCTTGCACTTCGAAGAACTAAAGCGTAACCCAGTCATCGTTCGGAGATTCGTGAAACAGAAATAAGATTAATCAATTTCTCGCTGACGTCCATTTTTGTGTCATAGCTGAGTCAGCATTTCCTAAATAGCACAGGTCGTGCTCACGATGAATCATCAAAACCTCGCACATTCAATGGTTGCCATTGAAAGGTGGTAAAGCCACATTCTGAGAGCAAAGTTCTCCTTCAGCGATCCTGCAGTGGTGGGCGTAAAACCCTAATGTTGTTGCTTTAACTGACTCTGAAATTCAAATGCACCCCTCAATGATATTTGCGTGCAAAGGTTCCATTTGGTACCATTCAAACATCTGGTAATTTTGACTGTATCTGTATGACTTAATGGATTTTCCGGTTGCACCGCTCACGTGACATTTTGTGGGCTGATACTGAAAACGAGCGCCTGCAGTTGATCACACCCGAATCTGTCATCTAGAGTTTGCCGGAGAGGGTTAGGCTTACCTGGTGTTGTTCTATGCGTGGCATATTTCGAATGACTGGAATTTCGGCGTAGCCCCACACCTCGCCGAACGCTCGCGCCTACCGAAACCCCCTTGTATTTGCCCCAGTTATCTCGCGATCCACTAGGCAGCGGTAGGAGTGTTTGATTCTACTTTCGGAAGTGCTTGAAGTTTGAATAGTCTTGGCAGTCGGCTGTACGTTCTGACTGTACATGCAGCCTACTGAAAGATATCGATCGTTCAGTCAGCGAGCTTAGTTTGGTTTCCTCAGCTGAGATTGTTCAGCAGCAAGCGCCGACTGTTAAAACTAATGGGATCGGTTTCTGCAATATTATCCGGACGAACCGATACGCAGTTGGCCTGAATCAGTTTTACCACTTTCTTATAGCAGTCCAGTCGCTTACTTACGCGACGTAGGACCGAATAACGTCGATAACTCCCCATGCGGTGATGCGTATGGCAAAGGAAAACAAGAAACGCCTTGGAGTAGGATCGACAAAGTCCACAAACTGGAATCCAGAAGGGTCCAGAACAGAGCACGAGAGCAGAGTAGGCCAAGCTCAAAGGCCACGTGGTCATCGGTCAATCAGGATACAGGATAATGAAGCAACTAATGGAACCGCCTGACCGAACAACCAATCGTGATCGGAGGTTGGCCCCGACTAGCATTATGTATGGTAACACACAAAACTACTCAGTGCACAACCACTGACCCATCGTTACATTCTACTCCTCTCCCTACGATCTCACTGATTATGTCACCTCGATTGGTGGTGCAATCAAATTGCCCAGCTCAAGCAACAAACCGACGATCACAACCTCAGATTGTGTAGAGGAAAACAAAGCAAGGCCTTAAATCCAATCTGTTGTGTAGGGGCCACAAAATATTTATTTACTGATTGTCTGTGATTTGTTACTGATGAGCCAAGAGGAAATGTGAACATAGAGTAGGTTTCTTATGGAGTACCTCATCGTTGGCTAGAGTGGAGTGTCTACAACATATTCTTATTTGGTAAGTAATTTTGTAAACCAATGGGCTGCTGATCAGTATGCCCGGAGGTCAGCCGCCCCTAATAACCGAAAATCACATCATTTGGACAGATGTGTCACGTGCAGGACACGGACCAAACGAAGGCATGCTCTGACTGGTCTGAATGCCAGCCAATCCGGATCGAGCATCTCTGACTCGACGCTTCTCGCCCTCTCACGGAGATTCTAGCACGACCTTGTGGAACACTCTGTGACTACCCTATAAATGCAGTTGTAATAATCTTATTTTGTTTCCATAATGGGCTGTCTAGAGCTACCGTGCCTTTTGATATACCATAGTGGGCGGTGCAGGAAGCCAAGGGACAGATACAGAGTTGCACGATCATCCACAAGGCAAAACACAGTATCACTTGAGTTTCAGCGCTTCAAATGTCACGACAAAGATACTCTCGTGACTCGAAATCCAGAGGGCATGTGAGGTCACCCAGTGCTTGAGGAACAACCGAGAATTTCACGTTCGCCTGCTCATTATACTCGTGGGCTACTCTAAGAGATGTATTCACGGCGGTCCTCACCAAGCTTGCAGATTTCCCAGCGCGGTCGTTGGCATTTCGTTCGTTTTCTTATAATAAAGTCTCCCAAATAGTATGACTGCCTTTCAGCTGAGTTTGATATAAACCCATTCACTGAGTATTGAGTAGCCACTGAAACACTCAATATTCTGTATGAAGACTTACTTGGTAGTCACTATCGGATAATGTTGTTCAAGTTCATCCAGAATCAGTAAAACGAAAATTGCCGGGAAACGGTCAATAGTACAAATGCAAACATCACATCAAAGCGGAGTAGTCGCATCCCAGTTGAAGCACTGGAACTGGAAGGTGTAGATTCATCTTAAATCTCACTTTGTAACCCAATGTCGTTATTCCAGTAGTCCTTTGAAGAGGGTGGGGTAGGAAGCAGCGTATGATTCCAGACAGCGGATTAGGCCATCTTCAGAAAGGAACTTTTTCAGACACATGGTTAGATGGGAAGACAGCGGAACCCAGAAACCTGAAGGGACTTAATAGGACAATTTTAATCAAAATAAAAACAGTAATTCATTTGTGTTTCCAATCGTCGTTCCGATGCGCTCCTTCTTCTAGAAATTGTGTTGGACAAACTGCCTACTGAATAATTTCTAGTAGCTCAAATTAACAAGCAGTATTGCATTGTCCCCCGTCCCTCAGCAAGGGTCCAAGAGATGCATGGCTTATTTTCCCCCTTGTCCCCCCTTTTTTAAAAAAAAGCATCAGACAAGGGCCGATATTATACATTCTGAGTGAACATCTTACCCAACCAAGGATCAGTTTGCGGAGGCGAAAGATGGAAGACTTACCCTTCGGTTCGTTGGTGATTCCGAATATTTTCGTGTAGATTAACGACAACAGTGGGTCGACGACCCCGGCTCCTGCAATTTTTCCGCAGACCATACACTCCCACCAGATAAGACACAAATGGACAATGCAATGCAATGAACCTAGAGAAAACCCAAAAAACTTGAGGAATGTGCGTCTGACTACTTGGTAAAAACATCTAGTTCATGTCATTTGAGCCTGTTAGCATAGGTTGTGCTCAGAACTGGAAGTGTATGCGTATTGAGGGGAGGAGAGCTAGGCCATGAAGAAGAGATATTCGACAACCAGTCGGTTCATGGGGTCGGATGGCCATAGCGTCGACCACTGAAAGTGTGTGGTACTGCATCTGTCTAGATTGATCAGTAGGCAGATGGTAGATGTTGCGGAAAGTCGTACATTTTGTGGCTTTTAGATACCACGTGCCTGAGTCCGCTATTGTTCTCTTTTGTCCATCATCCATCGTATATCACCAATTATCTAGCCAGTTCTCTCACAGTCGGCTAATCCTTCGTTTGCTGGTTAAATTAGTTTATTTCAATTCGGCTATCTGCTGCGCGACAATGAGTCAGTCTCTGTTACTGCGACTGCCTAAACACGGTGATCGGTAACAAGCCTCCGAAAGCCGAGCAAGCTCACTTAGGGTTCATCGCAAGCTTACACTGGTGAACCACACTCGGGATCAGAGCATTCATGAACTCGGCACCCGGTAGTTAAAAGTTGATGAAACAAACCTTTGGGATGAATCCACACCACATCATTTCATTCTCCCCAATTTCGGAAAAACAACCACACATGCTAAGAACTGTTTATAGGTCAATAGTCTTAAAATGAGACTAGCCAGAGAGAACGGTAAGGTACATTACACCGGTTGCTACACCTGTGATAGCCGACACTACTGGGTCGCGTAACTTCTTTGCTTCCGGTCTAGTTCAGCTAGCAAACTGGCAATCACAACCCTGTTGCTTCGTCCAGCAGACCAGGTTGCTCACCACATCGCCACACCTGTTGCAGTTGGAAAGTTGAGAGAAATCGTTCGGCTGTAGCAATCTTTCGGTGCCTAACCGGCATGCCGTCAGAAGAAAGCACCAGGGCTGGGTTGCTGCCAGGTTGCCCAAGCCCAGACAGGGGAAATCAAGAGGCGGAGGTCAAGTTCGAACCACGGACCTTCCGATCTGTAAATTCGCGCCCTAACCACTGAGTGTGAAAGGTGAAAGGGAACAGAACTGAGATTTGCTAATAAGCCTTCGTTCGTCCAAAACTTTTACGTGATGAGAAAGAGTCACGGGTTGTTGTTTTTTATTTATATAAAAAACAACAACCCGTGACTCTTGGCACCGATTGATCGCATTCGCGCTCTGTGTCCGGTGTGCGGTTCGCAGATGTGTTTGATGCTGATTAGCGATATCAACTACATTCTGATGTGAATCACACAGCTTCGGGCAGTCAGTCCTGTAACCGAAGCCAATCTATGCTATGAGAAAAAAGCAAACACACTTGTCATTCACTGGTCGATCAACACGTGACCACCTGCTCCGTGATTGGAGCATGAGTCGGACTGTGTTCCGCTCAAGTTCGAACTAATCATGATATTGATCAGCGGCTTGTGGCCGAAAGGTTAAGTGTTCAAACTACTACCCGGGAAGTCACGTGTTTGAAGCACTCTGAGTTTCGTTAGATGCGCACTGTTGATGATGAAACAGTGGCTTTTCAGCGCAGATTGGCTTCATTCACGGGACGAGATCTTCATTAAAATTCCCCCAAATATCTCCACACTGCCATCAAGGTCGATTTTGCATGCAGCGATCTCTAAAGTGTTTCTAGGTGTACGTTTATCACAAAGTTTTGATAGTAAAAAGGTGACAGTATGTTTTGTTATGTGGCGGTATTCCCCAAAAAAGGTAACTATGGCTTTGCTTGAGTGAATGTTCGACACACCAAAGTCACGATGCATTCTTTGTTACCAATGACAAAGGAATTAAGAACGCCTCGCTTTAGGTTTATCAGTCTAGGATGTCACATTTTCCACATTTTTCGTACGGTTCGCGAATCTTTTCACTCTTTCTCTCTCTCGTGCGATCTTACCTGAAGGTTCGTCACGCGGAGTGAGCATTCGCTTTAGGTTTATCAATCTAGGATGTCACATTTTCCACATTTTTCATACGGTTCGCGAATCGTTTCACTCGTTCTGTCTCTCTTGCGATCCTACCTGAAGGTTCGTCACGCGGAGTGAGCAAATGTGACCTGAGGTCGTCTTGATCTGCGGAAGAAATTGATCAGTGAGTGACATGGTCCTACATTTATTTGGTTTCCATATTTTGAGGAGAAAGCGATGATGATGTCATCAGATAAGCCTTAAAAAGAAGGCACAATCCAAGAGAAAAATGAGCGAGCCACCATATTGAACAGTGTGCATTCATACAATGCAGCTAATGGACGCTGTAATAACTGAGCAAAAAAGGTGGACAGATACAGTAACTCAACTCGTTGTCACACAGGTTCGACGCAACCGTGCGCAGATTCCGGGGCGGGGTTTCGACAGTGTCCCAAGTCCGGTTCCAGGGGATTGACTGCGAGTAAGAATGACGCTTTTGATAACTTTGGTGAATCCGTTCTCGGAAATTTGTCGCAGACGCTGGAAAATAACCAATGGTGCCTCAACATTGTGTTCTGTCATTGCTCGTTTTATCACTTTGGGGCAGTTTGAAGGGTGGTACCTAGGGCTATTATCACCACAAGGATGACAACTCTGTCAGTTGTAGGCCTAACTGGATATCACCAAGTAATCCAACAGCACCTTCACAGTGTATTAGGAGTGGCCCCCGGGAACAGTTGCATAGCGGTATACGAGGAGAAGTCCGATATTACACTGAACCTGCAAGGAACTAATGGATAAAGCCAATACCTCGATGATCGATAAGTACTTTTTGCCGTTGTCCATTATGATGCGACCATGTCTAGGCCGACCGAAGGCTAGCAACAGGCATGTGCACACCCGGCCGCAGACCTCTAAATCGGGTTTGCGCTCAGCCACGCATTCGCCCAGGGCGTCCAGTGGCTCGACCAAAGTTGACCGGCGAATCCAATGTGGATGACAGCTATTCATGCTTCATGCCATATGATGGTCGTCAGGGTTAAGGTATCACACACTTTGCAAGTGTACGTTTGCTTGTGACTGTGTACTTATGGCTGCCCTTTTTTCATCATAGGTGTTAAAATATTTTCAAACAATGTGGATTGAAATTATTGTCAAACTGAATCCAAACTGGTATTCTTCAACTGGGTTTGCTTCACAGAGGCTGTCTGATGTTTCGGCTGGTACGAGATGTCGCACTAAACTTTTCTGGAGAACGAGCACCCCAAACACAACGTTGCTCGGAGCTCTTAAAAGAGATCTCAGCAACTTTGTGAGCACAGTGGTCTTCACCTTGACCTTTTTTGGGCAACTGATGGCAATGAATGAGGAATTGTGGTCTGTCGTTTCCAGCCTTCGTATGAACAGAGTCACGGGGCTGCCATTATTCTGTCAGACTACCAGTCTTCTTTTTTTTCCTTGGGTCTGTGCGACAAACTGATGGCCTGAATGAGGAACTGTGTTCTGTCGTTTCCAGCCTTCGTATGAACAGAGTCACGGGGCTGCCATTATTCTGTCAGACTACCAGTCTTCTTTTTTTTCCTTGGGTCTGTGCGACATCAGAAGTAGCCTGATCACCTGATCTGCTACAAACTCGCCCCCCAACGGGAACGTCCGAAAGACCAACATCCTCTGCCTTGGGCTGGTTTCCTTTAGCGCATGGGAATACTGTCTGGGATACAAACATGTGGCCAAGTTGTGTTGCACATCCAATTTCGAATGAGTCCGGTCGGTTACTATGACAACGTTTGTTCCGCTTATTGGCGGTTTTCCAACACTGCCCGAATTTTTTTCCACTGGGAACATTTTGAACAAGTGGTGGCGCAATAGTGTTTGGTTGTTTGTTACATGTGATATCTGATGACATGGCTGTCCGCCGGCTGTCAATTTCTGTGTGTTCTGGGCACGATGGTTTGGGCGCGTCCACATAACAGAGACCTTGAATGGAGTCATCCACCTCCATCCAAATTACGCACTTTCGTCATTTTTGTCATCCGCCGAACTATTTTTAAACCGCCTGCCAATTAGTTTGTCCTGTGATAAACTGGACACCATACGGAAAGTGTAGTGTGGCAACGGTTACTTTGAATTCACAGTCATTGAAGTTACGATCACCTGTTCGATTCTCATACCGAGGTTAATTATTTTTGCGTCTGAACTGTTTGTATCTTTGTAACCCATACAAGTTGGACCAGATTTTTGTACCATTTTTGTGCTCGGAAGACGTCTAATCTCTCTAGGGTGTAGGTGATATTAAAACGGCATCAAAAACGTTCAAATTTCACCAAGCAGGTGCTTTGAGAATCACGTCTAGGGCGTGGTTGGAACGCGGGACAAAATCTTCCATTTATATCTACCCCGTATCGTTGCTATGATCTAGTAAAACTGGGTTTTTGTAAGTCTGTACCCAGAAGACACGTTTGTTCTATGTAGAAGAGTGATACTTCTGGGTTGCGTCCTCATGGAGTTGGCGTTTATCCACCATCGTCGAAGAGGGACTGTTGAATCTAACTTGACCTTATGATAATTACCCCATCCATTTGCTAACTCCGCCTAGGTACTTTTGATCTCCAGTTGCCATGCTTATCCGTATCCGCCACTTGCTTTGCTGCAGAGGCCGTCCCGTCCGACACTTGTGTATTGCCATGTGCGTCTGTGTGTGAATGTGCGCTGCTGACCTACTTACCCATGTGCGTCCACGTTCCGTTTGCTGAGCCTGCCTTGACTTGTTTTCTCATGGGTTCCGCGTGATCGCACGTCCAATGAGAATCACCAGACCGTCGTCGGAACGGATGACCACAACCCACGCTAAGGAGCCACCATTGCGCTCACCGTTGTTTCGTGTACGGACTTTGACAGTGCGCTGTGCCGGTCAGTTACAGACCTGTGGACTTGCTGACGCTACGAACATGAACAATTAAGGCTTGTTGTACACATTTGCTTACCCTTGTGTAAACAGTACCGTAGATTTCGAACGCAATTCTTCCTTTTGATATTCTGGATTGTCGAACTTACGCGTCACTCAAAGTTCCGTACGGGGAACCGCAACAGGCACTTTCCCTATTTATGAATTTAGAGGTGCGTGTTTCTGAGCAACAATTCTAACAACGATGTCATTTTTCATCTTTATTACTGAATAAAAGTAGGTGAGCCAATGGATAGAAAGTGATAGCGCATGATGATCTGGTATTTAAATTACCCATAAAGGTAGACCACACCAAAGACAGGGGTTCTTGACCCCTCATGGAGGGCGGTCTCCCTTTTAGAAGTCAGCTATCCGTAGTGGTCATCCGATGACACTATTTGCGCTATTCGGGGAAGAAAACACCCATCGAAGGAGTTAATATGATCGGCTTAAAAAGTACAACGTTTCTGGTTGGCCCACAGTGTATACATGTCGCGGATTTATCCATCTTCGTTATCGGTGCTATCTGGGTCTTGCTGATTATTATGAAATTTGCTCACGCATAGTGATTCGGATGACGATGACCTGATGAAAAGTCACACGGAATCACGATGGCTGTCTGAATCGCTGGAGTCCAAAGTGTGCGCTGAAAAAGAAGAAAACCAAAATGTATATACTCGTAAGGTTGCAATCATTCTTTCGAGAGGTGTGGTCAAATGTCCATGGCTTTATTGTGGGGCGATGTTTCGTTTTCGGCACACAAACTTCTTCAGATCGAAGGGGGTCGACTTATCAGGTTAACCAATCATGAGAGGCGATGCAGTAAAATATTAAGGTTTTATGGGCGTAATATACTACTCATAAGGTTGCTGAGAATTTTTCGACAGCCCACGACCGGTTCCGACCTTCCACTTTGGGCTCATCAGGTAGGCACTGTCCCCGAGTTTTCCTCAACCTTTTGTTCTACTTGAAATCAAATTGAACGAAATTGGCGAAATACACCTACTTGCAGACACATTTGGTTTTGCGAACCGCTCACCTGGAACCCAGCTGAATCTCTCTTTCATGATGTTTGCAAGCAACTGAATGTGCTGCACCAGGGCATCTCATGTTTCACTTGGTACTACCTTCGGGAAATGGCGATACATGCATATATGTGATATACTACTCATAAGGTTGCTGAAATCCCTTGACAGCCCATAACCGGTTTCCGTATTAAGATCCTCTCTCAAAAGCCTAGTGAAAACCCTGGGGCAATTCAAGACTAGTTTCACTGTTCTTGGGGTTTGTCCTCTCCATCCAGTGCACCTGCAGATCGATGACGTTATAACAGCAAGAAGAGGTAAACTGAATTCAGCTGTTTCACACATTTCATCAGCTGTTCAAATACAGTCAGAATCTAGGTTACTGCAGTATGGCGGGCAGACAAGCAAATTAGTAAAAACGTGATAGCCAGCACAGGTCATTAGACTCCGGAATAGGTCGGATAAAACACCTAGGGTTGTAGACGTGATTCAGTGTCGACCTTACCAAGGATAGTCACAGATTCCACTTGTGACATATAAACGCGAATCAATTTATTCTGTTAGGATGCCTCTTTCTGCCTCCGTGAAATTCAATAAGCGAACTGAATGCACAAACAATCGTTACTAGCTTGTTTATGCCTACACATAACGTACTATGTATGCGTATCGAGAAGATATTGCATCCCGGGAGCATCTCAATAGCCTGAAGAGATCGTATCTCGTTCGATTCAAACAGGACAACTTTTCAATCGATTTGCAAATGAGTCTGCACTTTGAAGTACTTTGTAGTGGAAATCTGTATACAGTTTGAATGGCGTTCATGTTCTCTGTAACAGTGTCTAGTTTGTTTGCATTCTAATCAGTATGGCTATGCCGCAGAAGAAGACGTCGATAATGCAGGTTCTTCGACTGGTGGTGTAGTCGTCTAATGGATTTGGCAGTTTGTTGCCAATGTTTTGTCACAAAAACCGCTGTGAAACGGACCAGAACCGTGTGAATTCATTGAAACACAGCTCTGTTCCGCCTCACAAACAATGCAATTGTGAGGTCAGCTCCTTTGGTGAAGCAATGTTCGCGACATAATAAAGCCAAGCTCTAGCGGAAATCAGACAAATGTGGCTTTGTTCGGAGGTTTTGAAGAAACGAGGCCCACTTACGATCATATTGTTGAATAGTTCGACACGATATTGATCAAATTACACGCGTTCACACGTCGATCATTAAAGTTTTTAGATAAACATTGACTAAGCGTGTCGGGGATATCATTATCCCCCAAAAAACTCTGTAAGTTTGTGTGTGCCAACGAACTTCCGGCATTTTTCAAGGTCATACTATGGATATATATGTACATATTGAAGTAAACGAGTAAAAGGAACCATCGGAAACAAAGGCCTGCTGAAAAAACAAAACACAGAGCAACGACAGAGTCGGATTTCTTGATGGCCAGTCGCTGTTATCTGAAATATTAGAATGCAGTGAAAAGCCGGGGGACAGCCCATTCGACAGCATACTGGTTGCGTCCACTCAAATTCTACAGACCAGTAAACACCCTGGTTGTAAAGACTTGCCAGTACTTGTGATATCTGGTGCCTTTTATTCATCGATCCGCTATGGAAACACCAAGAAAAACCTTGGTTTCATTTCTCACCTAGAGTTTGCATTTACTAGAACTGTGTCGCCAGTAGTATTGCATGCACTGGCCACAGTCCTTGATTCTCGAAGTGAAGATACGAAATGGACTCGGGTACGTAAAAACCTTCTTCTTACGAAACCAGTTACTGTTCGACATTTTACGTCCACTTGGATACATCTAAGATTCAGTCAAATTAACTGACGGTCAAGGTCCTGAAGGACTCAGAATTGAGAACTGAAATGAGAGTGATTTGAGCTTCCATTCTACAAATCCCACTACTATGCACAACTTATCCAAAGTTGTCGAGCAGTACAGCAGGCACTAGCTGACTGGGAAGTCCCGACACGCGGGTCAACCGGTAGACACAACCAACGTATGTTCCAGCCACCGGGCATACCACTCACATCGCTCAATTGTGAACTTGTTCGTCTTTTCAGACCTGAAAATTCAAATGAGTAGTGATAACACGCTCCGCTCGCGTGTCACACGCCTGGAGTTCGAACCCCGTCACGGTCGAGGATATGCCCGAAACCGGGGTCCAATGCTGCCCCTTTGATGCGGATTCACCCGACTGATTTTTTGAAAAAGAGTATTGTGAGCACGAAATCTAAAAACCCTGCAACTAACACTGTAATTGCAGACTGTCTATGATCAACAACCGAAGAACTCAACACACACAAGTTCAGTACCTGTGAGAGTGTCATGATAGATGTCGAACTGACTCTTATTTAGGTTGATAAAATATGACACAGCCTGAAGACCCGAGGGGGCTAAATTACAAAAAGATTGAAGCCTAGTAAGACCACTGAAAGCCCGTGAGTTCGGTTCAACAGTGGAACTGATTAGGGCATCTATACATCGATTTCGGTTGATTGAAGGACGAAGGAATCCAATTAGCAAGTTCTAAATTGGTCAATTAGTGCTTCATGTCGCGTCAGCTCGACTTTCGGTCACCAGATAATAAAGCCGGATTATGTCGACCTTCAGCAGACGGTCAGCAACCTGACTGAGCCAAGAGATTGGAACACGTATTTGGTGTAATTTGGTGTGCACCACGGGGGACGGTTAAAAGTACAGTGGTATGGATATATATGTACATATTGAAGTAAACGAGTAAAAGGAACCATCGGAAACAAAGGCCTGCTGAAAAAACAAAACACAGAGCAACGACAGAGTCGGATTTCTTGATGGCCAGTCGCTGTTATCTGAAATATTAGAATGCAGTGAAAAGCCGGGGGACAGCCCATTCGACAGCATACTGGTTGCGTCCACTCAAATTCTACAGACCAGTAAACACCCTGGTTGTAAAGACTTGCCAGTACTTGTGATATCTGGTGCCTTTTATTCATCGATCCGCTATGGAAACACCAAGAAAAACCTTGGTTTCATTTCTCACCTAGAGTTTGCATTTACTAGAACTGTGTCGCCAGTAGTATTGCATGCACTGGCCACAGTCCTTGATTCTCGAAGTGAAGATACGAAATGGACTCGGGTACGTAAAAACCTTCTTCTTACGAAACCAGTTAATGTTCGACATTTTACGTCCACTTGGATACATCTAAGATTCAGTCAAATTAACTGACGGTCAAGGTCCTGAAGGACTCAGAATTGAGAACTGAAATGAGAGTGATTTGAGCTTCCATTCTACAAATCCCACTACTATGCACAACTTATCCAAAGTTGTCGAGCAGTACAGCAGGCACTAGCTGACTGGGAAGTCCCGACACGCGGGTCAACCGGTAGACACAACCAACGTATGTTCCAGCCACCGGGCATACCACTCACATCGCTCAATTGTGAACTTGTTCGTCTTTTCAGACCTGAAAATTCAAATGAGTAGTGATAACACGCTCCGCTCGCGTGTCACACGCCTGGAGTTCGAACCCCGTCACGGTCGAGGATATGCCCGAAACCGGGGTCCAATGCTGCCCCTTTGATGCGGATTCACCCGACTGATTTTTTGAAAAAGAGTATTGTGAGCACGAAATCTAAAAACCCTGCAACTAACACTGTAATTGCAGACTGTCTATGATCAACAACCGAAGAACTCAACACACACAAGTTCAGTACCTGTGAGAGTGTCATGATAGATGTCGAACTGACTCTTATTTAGGTTGATAAAATATGACACAGCCTGAAGACCCGAGGGGGCTAAATTACAAAAAGATTGAAGCCTAGTAAGACCACTGAAAGCCCGTGAGTTCGGTTCAACAGTGGAACTGATTAGGGCATCTATACATCGATTTCGGTTGATTGAAGGACGAAGGAATCCAATTAGCAAGTTCTAAATTGGTCAATTAGTGCTTCATGTCGCGTCAGCTCGACTTTCGGTCACCAGATAATAAAGCCGGATTATGTCGACCTTCAGCAGACGGTCAGCAACCTGACTGAGCCAAGAGATTGGAACACGTATTTGGTGTAATTTGGTGTGCACCACGGGGGACGGTTAAAAGTACAGTGGCATCTCTTTCTCGTGGAATAATAGCCTCCACAGCTTCGAGTAGACCGTTTTAATGAAACGGCGGGGCCATGCTTACCACCAGGTAGTTGTATCAATTACTGTCATGGAATACTCATGTACATTTCACAAAGTAGCATCCTCTCAACTCAAATTTGTCCCTCTCTCTCTCTCAGGTGTAGCACCCTTTCGGTGCCTAGCTGCCATGCTACCCGAAGGAAACACTGCCAGGTTGGCCGAGTCTAGACAGGAGAAGTCGAGAGACAGAGGTCGGGTTCGAACCGCGGCCCTTCCGGTCGGTAAATTCGCGTTCTAACCACTTGGGCCATCTCGCCTCACACAATACAACTGAACTGAGAAGAGAACCAAGGAGCCGAAGATAAGGTCGTCAGCAAATCTGGGAATCCTAACTGAGCCAGTGGATGGAAGTAGATTCGTGTATTGCGTGAAAGAAAGTGGAGGGTTACTGGTTGAAGACAGAGACCATTTTTGATAACGGACAACAAGCAAGAGGAAAATAATCAGCTGGTCAGTCACGTGAAAAAAATAGGTCACCAAACGGAATGAATTCATTCTGAGAGTTTTCATGAAGGAAACTACTCACAAGGGTTCTGGAAACTCTTCGACAGCCCACGACCGGTTTCACCCTTCCACTTTGGGCTCATCAGGTAGGTGCAGCCCCCGAGTTCCCGTCAACCTTATGTTCTACTTGAACCCAAATTGGACTGATTTCGACAAATATACTGACTTGCAAATCAACTTGGTTTTTACGGGAGACTTAAGTGCATCTCCCGTTTATGATATTCTACAACTGAATTCTACACCTTGAGAGGTGTCTGCTCAAATGAAGAGAAATGCCTATTCCGATCAGCTATGGAAACACCAGGAAGAATTTTGGGTTCGTTTTTCACCTAGAGTTTGCATTTACTGAAACTGTGCTGTCAGTAGTATTGCATGCACTGACCACACTCCTTGATTCTCGAAGTGAAGATGCGAAACGGACTCGGCTACATAAAAACCTTCTTCCTACAAAACCAGTTAATGTTCAACATCCTACGCTCACTTGGATGCATCTAAGTGTGGTCGAAAGATTCAGTCAAATTAACTGACGGTGCTGAATCCCACAACTGGGGTTCAGCTACACCTTGAGAGGTGTCTGCTCAAATGAAGAGAAATGCCTATTCAGTGAAATGGAAAGGAATTGTTCTGGTCTCAAGGCGGGATATTCAAGTTGGATAAGAGCAACCAGAAGATCAAGTGTACTTCAAACTGTCATTAAGACAAATCTCAGGCAGTTGGAAAAGCAAAGTGGTGTAAAATATCACACTACACAGACTTCTCCGGAACTAGTCGGCTGACACTTTCTGTCCACTTTGAAAACGCAGAGTATAGAAAACCTAGTGAAAGACGTGCTAATGATGTCTGGTAAGCCTCATGCAACGAAAAATGCGCTCAGGACAGGAGACAGCTGACCGGATTAAATTCAACGTTCAAATTAGACTAGATTGTGTCGTTTGTCGCACCCATAGTGTTGCCAATTTCTTCGCTCGATCCTGGTCTTTGATTTTCTAGAAAAATCTTACCATAAAATATCGCGGCAAATTTGAAAACGAGGCGTTTTGGCATGCAGGCAAGACAAGGCGAGGTTCATACCTCGCCAGCCAGACGTAGAAGACTACTCAGTCCAATCTGCTTCATATTTTCAGCTACACATGTCTGGCTTCGATGAATGTTCTGGGCCGGTTGTCAATTCGGTAAGTACACCCATGCACCCCATGCTTTTACTTATCCCTACCTTCCTTGGCAGTCGTGATCTACAAGTTTAGAGGTGTATACTACTGGTTAGATTTGCGAGTAGTGTGTGGTCTGTTGTCTCAGCTCCCTCTCTGTATATGATGGGACGTAAGGGTTGGTATTGATTGTTGTTTGATTTTCACAGAACGTCCGGGAAAGTTCGGTTAAAATAGCTTACAGTGGACGACTAAATGTGGATGGAATAAAATTTTATCAATGAATACAACTAAACTGTTTACCACCTCCGTGAATATGGTAAACGAGTTGGACAAATCAGCTGTTTACTGAGGACATGCAATGAACCCGGCACTCTACAGCCATTAAGTTGCCACAGTTCTTCAACCGCTTCGTTTGTTTCTTCAAACCAATATAGATCCCGGCGCGCTGAATCACCTCCTCGTGGTGGCGAGGTCAGTACTCGGAGGTCAGTCTGGGTGCGTTGAAACAGCTGTTCAGCTGTAGTACGGTTTCGGTGCCCAGGTGCCATGGCGGTCGAAAAAAGCTTGTATACTGCTAGATTACCCAATCCGACACATGGGACTTCGGGAGAGAGAGAGAGAGACCGAGGTCAGTACTCGGATGTCAGTCTGGGTGCGTTAAAACAGCCGTTCAGCTGTTGTACTGTTTCGGTGCCCAGGTGCCATGGCGGCCGAAAAAAGCTTGTATACTGCTAGATTATCCAATCCTACACATGGGAATTCGAGAGAGAGAGAGTCAGACCTTCCAGTCAGTGAATTCACGCAATAACCACTGAGTCATCCAGCCCCCGCACTATTTCCAACCACTACACAGGGGGGACTAGAATTCACGCTATAACCACTGAGTCATCCGGCCCCCGCACTATTTCCAACCACTACACAGGGGGGACTAGAGGAGTTCACGTGTGAAGAATCTAGCAAGCGCCGCAAATCGAAAGCTAGCTCGGTAACCAACCGTCGAGTTCATGAAATTGTTGGCACCAACTTGGCCGCCCAAATGGTCTGCGCTGGTCGCTTCAATCTTTTTTCCGTCTCTATTTGGTGCGGCAAAGTCTGGAGTCGGCCGAGTTGTCATTCTTTTGAGAGGTGTGGTCAACAGTCCGTGGCTTTATTGTGGTGCAACGTTTCGTTTTTTGGGGCAAAAGCTTCTTCAGACCAAAGAAAGTGAACAATGAGTCAAGTAATCGAGTTGGACAATCATGATAGACGTAATATACTACTCATAAGGTTGTTGAAAATTCTTCGACAGCCCACGACTGGTTTTGACCTTCCACTTTGGGCTCATCAGTTAGGCACAGTCCCCGACTTTCCGTCAACCTTCTGTTATGTTTGAAATCAAATTGCACGAAATTAGCAAAATACACTCATTTGCAAACAAATTTGATTCTGCGTGACCCAGCTGAATCTCTCGTTTATGATGTTTCTAAGCAACTGAGATTCAGCTGGTTTTCAAGTGAGTCTCTCGTAAAACCAAATTTATTTGCTAATGAGTGCATTTCGCTAATCTGCGTTCTATCTTTCGCGGCCTGTGTAATCATCTAGAGTTGTGGACACCACTTCGTGGGAGTCGAATAGTGGTGAACTTTGGAATCAAACGTGTCCCAGTAATATCGGGACCGTATCTGCGCAGACCGGAATGAGGAGAATTCAGCCGTCTACTTCCTCCTTCAGCACCCGATGGACTCGAAGTTCGGCAAAAAATCGATCGCGTATTGATCGATATAATAACAAAAACAGTATCTGCGATAAACATTTTATCAGATGTATTGTGACACACCTGACTGATTCCATGAAATGTAAGGGGGGAGAGATTCAAAAATTCATGTTTGAGAGAATGAAATTTTTTTTGGGGAATTAGGTATCCATATTTGGTCCACTGAAACCAAAACACTCGGTTCATGTGGCGTTAATGTGTCGGGATATTGTCAAGATACTTTCAGCGAAATGACATAACTTTGGTCAACTCATCAGTAATTTCATGGATGTTGTTCCACAGATGAAAACAAGACCAAGTACTCCAGTACGATACATTGAACTCAACGGTTTTGCGTACCTCATCAGAAGCTTATATGCAATCAGAATCAGGGAGGGATAATGGGCAAATAGTTTGATAGACGAACACATATGGGGCAGTGCAACCAGTATGGTGAGGGTAGGCTACAACAAACCAGAGCAGATTGGAAAAATGTGCTGAGACTTTAGACAAAACTGAATGCCAACATTACGAAGGCACGTCCAAAAAACTCCAGTTGTTTACACATTTTGGATTTGAGTCATTACCATAGCAAGAAAACAGCAGTTCTAGTTCAAGTAGAACATACGGCTGATGGAAATTCGGGGACTGCGCCTACTTGATGAGCCCCAAGTGGAAGGGCGAAACCGGTTGTGGGCTGTCGAAGAGTTTTCAGCAACCTTGTGAGCAGTTCTGGCAGTTCAGGACTCTGAAGGACTGTCTTGGGACTCTCTTGATGGTTTTCAACTACCAACCCATCACCACACATCACTTCACTCCCAACGAACGCACTGATGATGTCACCTCGATTGGTGATGAAACATTTGCAATCAAATTACCCAGCTCAGCGTAGAAGCCGATGACTGTCCTGCTTCTTTACACTCGTTGCGATCCAGTAACTAGCGAGCGATTTCTAATTTAGTGGCCATTAACTTCTGCGGCACCTGTTCGGAAAGCTTTGTCGACAACTGTCTTTTGACGTGCGTTTTCATGCAGGTGCGACATTTCCCGTGTTTCTTTGGACAAACTCAAGTGCTATGAGATATCAGAAAGACCTTTGAAGCGCACCCGTCGCACTGCAGATTATATGCACATATGTATGATGGAAAAGTACACATACTGTGTTATATAGAGAGAAGCGATGTAGTGTTCCCAATGAAATAAATTTCATCACACTGGGACTCGAATAGGAGCAGAATAAAAGGACACGGCAACAGCGACTGGGTCAAACCTCCACAAGACTTTAATAGTGCACCAACGAATGCTAACAGAAACCAGCCCAGAAAAACCAGATTCTTTGTTTATCTCCTTCTGTGTACATTACTTCTGTTCGGCGGTGATCGTTTTACGTAGATATTCAATGAGAGGCAGTGTTTATCATGCCAAGAGAGCGAATGATCTAGTCCACATACTGTCGCTTAAATGTCCCTTCAATTTTAGATCTCAGGACAGATTTTTTACTCGGAAACATCTTTCCTTCTTGCCTGATTTAAGTTTTCTTGGGTTGGTTTTCTTTTCTCAAAGGTTCCATCAAATCTACTTGGATATCTTAGTAGTATGGTGAATTTCATCGTATTTGGTGCCTCGTAGTCGAACCTAGTCCAATCGCGATCCGAAAAAACGGAACATTTGTTTGCTTTCGTTACTATCATTGGCAGTGATACGTCGATAACACACTGGGACACCCTGTAGTCGTAAGGAAATATAGGCTTAGCGGAGACTGAAGAGAAGAGGAGTGGTCAACGACTTGGTGCAAAAATGCTTGGAGCAACCATGGAAGATGTCGCGGATGACGCCTACATCTTTGAATCACGACGAACTAACCAAGTGATGAAATATATCAAGCACAATGCCAGAGTAAGGCATATCAACTGGTTCGATCTGGTGTCTTTTTCAAACCTCGCCAAACATAAGCGCAGTGAGTAACGACAGATCAGTTTCAGCTGATTGATCCAGCCGGGAAGTGAGAGCTTGAGCGCCATTGGCCAGGTGGCCATGTACGGAATGAACTAAGACTTCAGAGCATCGAAGTTGACTTCTGCAGCCTTCATTTTATGATGTCATTTGATGTCTCACTCGTTGCGGACCTTGTTGCCAAGTAAAAAAGTGAGAACAGCTCCTTCTTTGGTTAGCGCCGGTGAAGCGTGTGCAGTAAATATTTCAAACTTCTTTCTATACTACCCTAGCGAATTTGACCAGCGTACGAAACATGCCGTGGGATACTTGCTGCAGCCAGCTCACTTCTTCTGTGCTAGACAGACTCAGGTGTTCAAATTTCCAAAGTTTTTTAAAGTGCTCGTAAAAGAAAAGGTATTTCCACCAACCATACTATAAGACTGACCCTACAGATGTCACGTGTACACTGCCCTTGACATCAGCCATGAACTAACACTACTAATGACACATTTCGGCAAACGTTTCTTAGACCATTTTTGAGCTTAGACACTGACTTGATCGGTTACGGTACACCAACGACCTAAGCAGTGCCACGTCAACTGGAAGTAGAGAACGTTCAGTTAAACATAGACGTCACACCTTGTCAATACAGGTGTGGACTTCTCGCGTGCTTCTTTTCACTGCGTGTCACCAACCGATCTACAAGGGCTGGATTTTGGACAAGTACGACAGAAGCTACTGATATTTCTGTATCGATCCTCATTGACACAGATGTCCCCACGGTCTCTAAGTGATCAGAACAAAAGTGTCATTTTGAATAATCATGTTCTGATGTAACACATGCAACAGTGATTAAATGACCTTTCGTTCCGGACATTAATTAAATCCCCTACAAGCCTGAACCTCTCGCTGGCAATGCGACGAGGCCATAAAAACAAATGTGCAATTCGCAATTGCACAGGAAGTAGGCTTGGACGGGAGACTCAACTAAAACCCAGCCGAATCTCTCGTTTATGAAAGGCCGCTTGACAAATGAGGGATTCGGCCGCATTCAGTCAGGTCAAAACAAATTTGCATTCAAATGAGACGGCTTGTTGTCTGCAACGATTGTCGGATCCGTGCTGTGAACTCGTGTTCTTTTTTACAGACTGATGTAACGCATGAATTCATTTTAATTATTCATTTGGCATCCGACCAAACGCCAAACTCACATCACGTACGATTAATTCATACTTTACATCCGGTTCTGGTAAAAACGTGTTTTTTTTAGCCCGCTGGAGGCAACAACTTTCATTTTGCTGCGCCTTAAGCGCGAATTCTCACTTTGGTGAAGCAGGAAAATTTCAACCAAGCGCTCTCGGCAAAAACAGAGGGGAACTGAAAGTATTTCAGTACTGCACAATAGCTTGAACGTGTTTTGCAATACCTTTTCAGGTTGGATGAAATAAGTCAACAAAAACCGAGGAAATTTGTACTATGAGTGAACTTCGTATGAATTCTTAAACTGCGTTGTAGAAACGTTCTGCAGAAGACAGCTCTACCCAGCGCGCAACATTTCTTTTCCTACTCGGAATACCCTCGGAAATTTGTAACCGCTAAGATGCTGTCACGTGATCTTGTTGAAGTCGTAGCAAACAATAGACGTATTAGCAGACAAGCTCTATCATATGTGATTGCAACTGGCGTTCAAACAGTTGAAGGGATCCCATTCAACCATCCAATAAACAACGTCAATGTGCAGCACATTCAGTCGTACAATAGCACAAACGAGGGATTCAGCTGAGTCTCTCGTGAAAACCAAATTGATTTGCGAATGAGTGTATTTCTCGAACACAGTCCAATTTGGTTTCAAGTAGAACATAGGGTTGATGGAAACTCGGGGACTGTGCCTACCTGGTGAACCCCAAGAAGGGTGAAACCGGTCGCGGGCTGCCGAAGAGTTTTCAGCAACCTTGTGAGTAGTTTCCTCTATGAAAATATGCTACGATATCTCGAATATCGATTGATTTGCAAATGAGTGTATTTCTCGAATGTCAACAACAACAACAGTATCAACTTAACCATCCCGTCAAGAGTGGCTGGTCAGCAGTGTGATTAGCTCTCGCCTAGACAGCATAGAGCACCACTCATCGTTCAGCCACATCACGTGGTCACATTTCAACTGCCTCTTTAAGTGACAACTACTCAGCAGGAAGTTTCATTCAGCTTCCTCGAAGCTGCGTACTGGTTGATTGAGTGTTATTTTCAGCTCAAAAGTTCGAAAAATTCCATGTTAATGCAGACTCAAAAGAGAACAAATTTTCTCTCAAACCCAGGGATGTTCCGTTTTAGATTACCTGCGTTGTAAAAACACCCAAGAGTATCTGACACTCGTAATATTCTGTCTCGGTTCATACGATGATGCTCGTGGAAAACCGCTTCTAACCAAGCAGAATGAAACATCATTCCCAAATTTCAGGGATCTTTTCCAGATAAGCCCCGGCAAAGAATTAACCACCGTTACTCAAAATCGATTAGAAAAAAGTGGATGTGAAAGTCGTAATTTGAGTTTTCACTAAAAAGGGTGAAAGTGGGACATGTCATTAATAATTTGCATGAAAAGGTCCAATTTTCGGTAATTTTTCCTCCAAATGAACTAACACAAGTAGCTGTCCACTAAAGATCGGTGCGCGCCGCGTTGGCGTTTATTCGGCATCTTGTAGACGTGCCAAAGAGATTCAATGGTTTGTGTGTGAGCTCCTGTCGTCGGATCCACAAAGTTTTCGGTATGATTGACCATCTCATGAATATAGTTTATGTCAATCATCGTTTCCATTCATTGGTATGATGCCCACATATCGGAGATGATGATTGAGTCGGGAGCGATGCAGGCCTGAATTGTGTCCATCAAAGTGGCTGCAGTTCGATCTGGCACTGCATACATGAACACCTCTTTAGTTTCCCTGCAGATCCCTCTGAAAATCCACTGTTGGGGAAAGACTCGCCCTGCGTGGTTTTTACGGCGAGATATTAGCGTTTCATCGATCTGTACGTGTAGACCTGGGCCGCCGATGACTGTTGGAGTCTAAAAAAGTTTCCAGGCGCGAATTCCGCGAAGAAGGTTATTCCAGTCATCAGCGGTCCTGTGGCTAATAGATAATTCCTCTGAGAAGAATTCGACTTTTGCCAAATTTTTGGACCAGCACTAAATGATTTACTGTCCTAGACGCCATCCTAGACCACTCCGGCCAAGTTCCCTTTCGAAGACCGATTTCTTGCCGACATTTTCGGGCATTACACCTCCACCTGTCATTTGTTGGCCATTGTTGTATAAACGTTGCTGATGGATCGCTCCGTGGCTTTGTAACAGAAACGTATTGCCGTCTCTTTGTCTTGAACGAGAGTTGAAAGCGTCGGAAAGTTCATTTAAGGTTTTACGTCCGAACGGAGAAACGTTTTTCTGCACAAAATGAGCCTAGATGCGGATAAGGAATTGTTTTCACCAAAAATAGGTCAAGGTTGTGTGCGTGCATTGAATTGGAGCTGGCAAAATGTGGTGGAGCTTAACTTTTCGCACATGCGCTTTTTGCATTAGTAGCGGGACTTATCTGGAATACAACGCATAGTTCAAAGGGTTTCTCTCTCTCCGTGAAGATGAATTAAGCACCGAGTCGGTAATGCTGTTAATCCGCGCACTGGTTGCCAATTTGCATAGCAAACTTTATGTGACAGAGCCGGAATATTCCTTTCGCATGACAGCATAAAGCGAGAGCTATTTAATATCTAAATGAAACACGTCGCTTGTAAAATTATCCACCGTCCTTCGTGAGAAAACTCGGAACCAGAAAAGTGAAAGCCATGATCAGGTTCCCAAATCTGCCACTCAAAGAAGATGGTTTCAAAGCATCGTTGAGACATTGACTAAGCCGGATTTTGGCCTCACCAGTCCACCAGTCATGTCATCTGGAAGTCGAAATCCACGTCATTTCCCGCTTCAGTTGTGGGTGCCCGACAGAATGGAAAGGTGATTTGGGCTAACTTTAGCATCACCGAAACTTCCAACCCTCATTTCACACAGTTTTTCCAGAGATGGAAACAACTTTGTGCTACAGATTAGATCGATCTGTGCTGAACAGTGATGAATCGCTTTTGAGATGTTTCAGCTTTGATGAAACTCTGGGGAAATTTGAGTACCTGGTTGGTAACTCATCAGTGTACCATCAGATAACGATCAGTCATATGATCAACTCTCACATAGAGGGGTATAGTTACGGGATTCAGATAACCAGGTCATGGCCCCTTCGGCGATGACTCCTCAGCTAGGAGTCGCATGCGACTTGTTTTGTACAGATTACTTGTACCTCGTTAGTAGTAGTAGAACTGGGTAAAAAGTATTGTTTCTCGTGCATCGTACATCTCTGCAGTCGTATCAGACTACTGCGCTTCTCAAGTCCTCAGCGATAGTTGTGTGGAACCGCTGTGCGTTAAATTTGCCGCGGCACCAATAAAGCGCATGTTCGGTTGATCAGCGTACATATTTGGCGTTTCTCTAGAGAACGATTGATGAATTGAACATTAGACGTTAGGTTTCAGGTCAATATTGCCTTCTAGAATTGCTTTCCGCTGGTTTTCGGGCAGGAGGGCTCGCTTCCTTTCCAAGTTGTCAAGATGATTTTGGTTGGTTTACATGGGAACCGTTCTCATCGCTTTCGCTATTTTTATGAGTCTCGTCTGCGGAGACAGAGTTCTGTAGCCATTTTCTACGCTGCTCGATCCACATACTTGAACTGGTTTGATACAGACAGGGGGAAGTTGTACGGCTTACTTCTCAACGATGTCCCTTCCGTTAATTGCTATCAGATGTTTGCAATTACCAGTGTAACGGTGATACTACTGATGGGAGGTGTGCGAGTAGTATGTTTTGCTCTTGTAAATTCGCTTTGCGTCTCTTGAAAAGGGAAATCTGTTGCGGGATTTGTGGAGTCGCTTTGTAGAATTTGCTTGGATTTGAGCGATGAATGATTTGAGTAAATGAATATCCAGAAAAGTTCAAGTAGACGCGTTCAGGAGAAGATGGATGTCAAGTTTTTGTAAATAAGATGCAAATGAGAGTTTTGCTTCCCCGTCCAATAGTCTGTAACTGATCAGTTGGCATTTTCTAATAAATAACCACGCAGCGAAGGCCTTTCTTTCATCAGTATGGACTGAATTCTTGCTTCCCGTTACGACTAACGACGGCCCGTTCGTACACGTCTTCAACAGTCTTACAAAGTCCATTAGTGAACGCCGTGAACAGATTTTGGCCAGTTCCATAACTTATTACCTTGGGGGCTCTGTACAGCATCAGTGTTCATTTTGACGTTCGTGTTCGTGGGTACAATACGCATTTACTACCGCTTACTTCTGTTTGGAACTGACAGATAAGTTTCAGAGCATGGTTTAAATAGAATTCCTCGAAGAATTACTGATGGTGCTGGCGCTGGCGATAACTCTTCACCAGAACAGCGTTTTCCAGACAAGTCCAACCGTCGGATCTTTCATTGCGTTAACCTTTACGCATGGTTGAAGGCGCCAAACTCATGGCTTTTTATTCTGCCACTGTACTGGGTGTTGACTGTTGGATGGATGGACAGATGCAAGTAAAAGAAACAAGGTTACAACTGACCGTACTTGCGGCAGCATGAGTAGACGGGAAAGGCTGATTGTGGCCACTTCTCACGTCCTTTCAGTAGTAACTCTAAACCCCACCAATTTGTCATGGTTGCTCTCCTGTGAATCCCAAGCAAGCCACATTTACATCCGAATTAGTGACCGTATACGATGATCGCCTGATCTCAGCTCACTTTCTAAACTTTGTTCTCCAGTTTACTCACGACCTTTAGTGTATGGACTCTAAAAAACAGTCGCGTAACCAGCTGCTCTGGCCCGCAGTTCGAACACTAGCCGTGGATTTTGACTGGTTTTCTGAAAATGGCACACAAAATCCGTGATCGAGCTTACGGTTCCTTAATTAGCTAGAAAATATCACGTACTGACTTTAAACCATCCTGCGTTTACCGCAACGAGTTTGGCAGACACTGGTGTAACTCTTATCCACTCGACTGATTCCCCATAAATCACTGCCTTTGCACTTGTCAAATTAATATCCGTTCTCTGCGATACACTACTCATAAGGTTGCTGAAAATTCGTCGACAGCGGTATCTCGAAAATCGTGGCGACTGAAACATGAGGCAGCCTGGTGTAGCGCATTCAGTCGCCTGGAAACACCAGAAACTAGAGTGATTAAGCAGGGTTCCAGGTGATTCTCTCGAAAAACCAAATTAGCTTGTAAATGAGTGATTTTCGCTAATATCAGTTCTATTTTATTGTTCTTACACGTGGGCCAATCCACTGTGACACACTGGTGGATGATCTCACAGCGCAATTAAGACCTTTATTTCATCAAAGGCCTCGACTCAAGACACACTGGCAGCGGCGGTCGTCCTTCACAGCTTTGTGATGATCACAAATTGTTCCAAAGTAGAACTGAATTCAGACGTAGTAGTAGCATTCCCTAATGGTTAACATTCATGTAACCAGATTGATCACACAGCCATTGGGTGGCGCGGTTCTCACCACTCACGTCGAATCAGATCATGATCTGGTTTGGTGCTAATTTTCCAAGATACCCACGCTTCGTTTAGCCATGGAAAATCTTTCTGTATCACAAGCTGAACCACCACAGGGGGATATCGATCGCAAGTAAGACGAGCTAAGCAACCGGTGTCATGTGAGAAAGAACTCAGAATGTGGCCTTTCTGAAGGTTCATCAAATTTCAGAGTGGCCAGCATCGAATCTGTTCGAACAGTGAGCATAATTCAGCCAGAAGAGCAGTTTGATATCTGCTCAATCATGGCTTGACGTCATGACTAGTTCCCCATTCATCTACTCACCGCGTCCGTTTACTTTTGATTTCCCACTTGTTTCGGTCCTCCATACCCCTATTTAACATGCGCAAGGGCTGCCCCGTCCAACACTGGTATAATGGTGCTTGTGTGTGGGTACGAATGTGCGTAGCTGAGCTACTTATTCATAAATGTCCCTGCCTTATCTGCTAGACCTGCCCTGAGCTGTTGTGTCATGACTTCCGTGTTATCACACCGCCCATCAGAACCACTAGACTGGTCTCCATCCAGACTGGCCTTTCATCCAGATTGGGAAGGCCAGAGCAGCTTTTGTGAACCCAAGTCACCTGTGGCGTGGGCGTGACATCAGCTTCTCTGCCAAGGGTTGAGTTTACAATGCTGCAGTAAGCTCCGTATTACTATATGGATCAGAAACATGGCCGCTGTGCGCCGAGGACGTCAAAAGACTTTCAGTGTTTGACCACCGATGTCTTCGGAACATTGCCCGAATCTGGTGGGAACACCGGATCAGCAGTGCTGAAGTTCGTCGAGTGGTATTCAGGAAAAATGACTAACCCTCGATAGATGAGCTGATCACACTGCATAGGTTGCGCTGGCTTGGCCACGTGTTGCGTATGCCAGTCGACCGATTTCCTCGAAGGGCTCTTTTCGCACCACCATTTGAAGTGTGGAAGAGAGCCAGAGGCAGGCAAACAATGACTTGACAGAGAAGTATCAAAGCCATTACCAGCAAAACCCTACTTGACTGAGAGTGTTGGATTCATGCACCAGTTTAACAGCTTCTGCAATGTTCAGCTACCTACCCACTTCCCCGAGTCATCGGTGAACGAAGTTTTGGCAGCTACAACCACTACGACGAGTACGCGGTTATTACAGCTGACAATGATGATGATGATGATGATGATGATGATGATGATGATGATGATGATGATGATGATGAGACTGGCCTCGGAAGAGACCTCCGCAACCCACATTACCGTGCCAACATTCCGGTTTCCACTGTGTGGTGTGCAGATCGTGACGCTTAGCCGTCCATCAGTGACGCACCTGTTGAAGTCACGAACGTGGACAGTTGAGGTTTGTCATATCATTTTGTTTACTTTTTTGTAACTAGTATCCATACTTTCGAATACAGCTCTTTTGACATTCTGGATTGTCATAGCTACGCGACTCAAAGTTCAGAACCTCATGAGCCTCAGCACTTTACAGCATGAACCAGTATCGTAACCGCTGAGATCAGTATGTTAGACAACACTTTATTCAGCCGTATGCCCATTTCAACCCCAGCCATGGCCTTTGAGTATATACTCTCCTCAAATTATTGTATTATAGTCGTCCCGTTATGTTTTAAATACGAGCAGAGTTACTCAAAGGCGGCGGAGAGTTTCTACTTTGGCCAAGTTGCTCAAACAAATTTGTGAACTATGGGTTCCAACATTCTGAGATCAAAGACGCACCCAACCTCGGTTGTAACATAATCAGCGTCAATACTGCTGCCGACTCCGCGAAACGAGGCACAGGTCCGAGAGAACTAAGGAGGTTTTTGCCCCGAGAATATGCTGACGGTGCTGGAAAACCTTCGGTCAGCAAGGAAATATCACATCAAATCAGGCATTAGGTGGTTTCTAGACAGCATTTTCAATTAAAGCATATCATGAGCGAGAGATTCAACTTGGATTCAGCTGAGTTTCTCTGTAAAACCAAATTTGTTTTAATGTAGTTCACAACATATCCAAATGTTTCTCCGCAAGCCGGTGGGGGTTTCCAGGTATTCTTTGTTCCATGTCTTTGTTCAGGTTTGTCACTCACAACATCATGCAGTAGACTCCTCAACGGACTCGCGAATCCGAGCGTCGACATCGCACTTGGAGAAAGACTGGTGACCGATGATACTTTTCTGTTATTCGGTTACCCTAAATTAGAGTACTGGAGTCGTCCACTGTTTCAGCATGTGTTATATCTGCTGATTCGTCAATCTGTGGTATCTGCTGCTGACCCGCTCCAGTGCCTAGTGCCGGAGAACAAAGACCCACAGAAGGGAACACAACCGCTATATTCCGAACAAACGAGTGCGAGGGCAAAAGTTACAACGGCCCCACGTTACTTAAAGGGAACCTTCTGACATTGATCCAGGCTGTCCGATGGGCGTTAGTGAACACCCATCAAAATCGATCGTGCCTCTATAAAAAGCCTGAACGCTGATCACATTCGGTCGTGCTTCTGTGGTATGCAAGAACACTCATCAGGTTTTGCTGAATTGATTGAATGATTGACTGGCCTGGAAGCTTGCCGGCTTTCCTGTTGAAATTTTGGTGGAACAGTAGGTTCCGAGCGTTCTGAGGTTGCTTCCAGGAATCTGACCTTCCTGATAGCATGCAAGTTCTAGTGAAAAGTCTTAGTTCAGGAAAACCAGTTCCCCCCTTGGGATTGTTCCTGGGTTAAATTATCTTGATAACCACCAAAGCCGTCTGCGCACTGTGATAGATGAAGTCAGCGCACGCATCACCAAGGCACCAGCATCACCTTTGGCGTCAGAAACGGATATCACTGCGGTTGAAGGGCTTTATCTACACAACAACCACAAGATCAGTCCTACTTTATGAGGCCATGAATCCTCAAATATTTCCAGACAGTTTATCACCACTTTTTTCGTAGTTTAACGTCCGCCAACCGGCTGCTGCATGTGGGTAATGAAACGGCCCTTGAACGAGTACTGGACAATGAGTTGGATTCGCTCGAGTAATAGGATAAAATGGGCGGGACATGTATACCCAACGAGGATCCGATTCCTCTCTCCAAGTATTTGTTGGCGAAAAGCTTGCGTTGGACGAGCCATGACGTGGCAACGCGAAATGGAAGCAGCCACCGTCAAGTTGAGAATCGTGTATTGACAATTATCGTAAATCAATAAGCCCCTCAGATAATTTCACTGGGTGTGTAAAACTTTCTTCTAGGAAGTTGTCACTCGGGGATCCAATCAACACTTGACCACGTGATGTGATTTCCCTGACTAAAGTATGGGTGACGCTATGTTCTGCCCAAGCGAGAGCGGTGCCGACCAAGCATTGTGGTCAAACGCTTGAGCGTTTGAACAATGGCCGGAAGGTTGCGGGTTCGAAACTATGGGTTTCATCCAACAAGGATGAAGTAGCTGTACAGTGTATTTTCATGAAGGAAACTACTCACAAGGTTGCTGAAAACTCTTCGACAGCCCACGACTGGTTTCGCCCTTCAACTTGGGGCTCATCAAGTAGGCGCAGTCCATGCTTGAACGTCATGCTGGAACCCAAATTGGATACAGTTTGTCCGGTATTCATGATTGAACGCGACATCCAACAAGGATGAAGTAGCTGTACAGTGTATTTTCATGAAGGAAACTACTCACAAGGTTGCTGAAAACTCTTCGACAGCCCACGACTGGTTTCGCCCTTCAACTTGGGGCTCATCAAGTAGGCGCAGTCCCCGAGTTTCCGTCAACCTTATGTTCTACTCGAACCCAAATTGGACTGTTTTTCGAGAAACACACTCATTTGCAAATCTATTTGGTTTTCATGAGGCCGCCTGTGTGCAGCACATTCAGTTGTAGAATATCACAAACGAGAGATTCAGTTGTCTCTCGTGAAAACCAAATTGATTTGGAAATGAGTGTATTTCTCGATTGCTGCACAGTGCTTCTCTACTTTCCAGCATAGATTGGCATCACTGACAGGATGAAACCTCCTTGAGCGTGGTGAAATCTTCTCGCGTTTCTGTGCGGTTTCCATATGATCCTCCTTGCATGTTTTTTATGGAACCTATAGGAAACGGCACTTAATTCATTGTCGTGATGAGCTTGCTGCTTAGCCAAGCTTCCTAGCTGGCGCTGGCGATCAAAAGATGCAAGAATTTTGCTGAGTGAGCGTTCGCGAGTGGCGTCCGGGTCATCCCACTGATCTCATATCCCTCCAGGTTGAGGCTGAGGACTATTCATTTCGAGAAAGTCTCCATTAAGCATCTTGCTCTTGGTGGTTTTCTCCTGGCGCTTTACAATAAACGTCTTCTCTTCTCATCCCTTGTCAAATTTTACTGGCTATCAAGCACCATTTTCCACTGCTGAGGTATTTCTGTGCATGATGTTTTTGAGAATGATGATGATACACCAATATAGATTTTTAGGCAGTCGCTTAAATCGCAGATATTTTATATTTTATTCAAATTCGGCATTTACGCGAGCTCCAATCTAAAATCACATGACTTGTATGAAAATAGCCAGAAAAAGAAATTGAATTTGTCAGCAAGGAATCGATCGCTGTCGACAACATTGTTCCTCCTCTCTTTTCGCCCCAAACTACGATTCCATTGCCGAACACTTTGTCCGTAGACCATGAGGATTGCATCGTGCTTCTCCTTTGTACTGTGGTTGCCCGGGTAACAGTGAAACTTAACTCCACAGAGGACAATTCTTATGGCATAGATGATTTTTCCGGGCAGACACAAACATGTGTTCCTTTCCACATGATATTCACGAGAACGGGGGGGGAGGGAAATGGAATACAAATAAACTTTTGAACGGACAATAATACAATCTAGAGGGGCTCACTTTCTAGGAAATCAAAACAACGGAGTTCCAGTTGAACGGTTTTGCTCACCTATGAAAAGAATAACGAAAACGGCAAAGCGATGGAAGCGGTGAGATGCCTGGATAATAATCGACTGTTTGCCGTTAGTTCTCCCTGGCGTGAACGATGATCTATTACGACTGAATTGCGACTGCACTTTCAGTCTCAGGAGTGTTTGGACACAACAGTCAAACTGTGATGTGCAAACCACAGTGAGGGAATTAGCGAATATACACTCATTTGCAAACTAATTTGGTTTTTCGAGAGACTCACCTGGAACCCGTTTCTGATGTTCTCAGGCAACTGAATGTGCTGTACCAGGGTGCCTCATGTTTCAGTCGGTACGATGTTCGAGATATCGCGATACATGTATATCTGAGAACATCACAAGCGAGAGATTTAGCTGGGTTCCAAGCGAGTCTGTCGGAAAACCAAATTTGTTTTCAAATGAGTGTATTTCGCTAATTTCGTGCAATTTGGTTTCAAGTAGAACATAAGCTTGACGGAAACCTGGGGACTGCGTCTCCCTGATGAGCCTCAAGAAGGGCGAAACCGGTTATGGCCTGTCGACTGGTTTTCAGCAACCTCATGAGTGGTACTGTGAGGGAAATTTCAAAGGTGTGAACGGACCGAGTGGTTCTACAGCAAAGTCAGGCAAATCTATGGGTGTCGTCAGAACAAAAAGCACCTGGTCTCCACAGTCATATCCGAATCTCTGCTGGGTTAGAGTGAAGGAAAAACTTTCGGGGGGAATTTGCATTTTTGGAACAAAGCTATGTTGACGAAAAAAGAATATTATAGCCTTTGCTGTAACCTGTGGCCGGGCTACTTTGAGCGTTGGTTGTCTCCCTCAGAAAATGAATTTTACACCTGTGGATTGACCTTGAATGCCTTTGGTTATTTGATCTAGTCTGCATCGATTTTCGCTGTAGAGAACAACTATCTTGCACACCCCCTCTTCTGACAGTTAGCAAAAAGTTTAATCATCAGTGTTTTATCCGTTTCTGACCACAAGTGCTGGTCATCACAGCGAGTTTTCCACACAAGTTCATCAGGTGACAAAAAAAAATGACCGGTACTACCTGCAAGAGATGTTGGATCAGTCGAGTTGTCACTTAGCGGTTTTATACTGAAGTGGTAGGATACTCAAGCCAAACCAAGTTTGTTCATTCCCTCCTCCTTTTCTAAACGCCGTGGCACCTGTCCACCTACGCATATCGAGACAAATTGTAAGCGGCATGTAAGAGTGTTCTTCACGTCAAGTGAAACGGATAAAACCTACTCTAGACCCAGCCCAAATTCATGTAGGTTGCCATGAAGCCTGACTAGACTGTGTTGTACCAGCAGCAAAACGTCGCCTAGCAATATATCTACCGGTGGTTTTTCACACTTTTTTGAAGTGATTGGCTCAAACTGGTTTTATTCATAATGTAACGGTGGTACTACTGATGGGGGCATGCGAGTAGTATGTTTCCTCGTAAATCCGCTTTGCGTCTCTTGGAAAGTGAGATCCATTATGGAATTCGTGGAGTCACTTTGCAGCACTTGCTTGGATTTGAGCAACAGTCAATGAATAGCCAGAAAATTTCAGGAAAACGCGTTCAAGCAGAAGATGGATATTCAGTTTTTGTAAACAAGATGCATATGAGAGTTTGCTTCCCAGTCCAATAGCCTGTAACTGTTCAGTTGGCATTTTCTAATAACTAACTCCGAAGCGAAGTCCTTCTTCCCTTCAACAGTACCCACTTCAAAAGTCCTCATAGGACAGTGGGAATGTTACTCCGAGTTTCTAACATGGACAAGGGAGGGAGTTCTAACTAAAGTTGCCGTTCGATTTCATTCAGAATAACTGGTAGTAAGGAACCGCTTGCTCTATGAACGAGTTCGCCAATGAAGATTAGTTCAGCGGATTCAAGCGGAGACTACATTTGTTCCCAAGCCTCTAAGCTGAGTCCTGCCAACCACACTTCAGTCACTGCGAGCTCGGGCACACTGAGTCCCGTTCATTTCGATCGCCGTGGATTCGTCCAATCAGAACCCAGCAAATTCCACATCAATGGTTGGTCAGTTTTCCATGCTCACAACGTGTGAAAAGCAAGTGGCTGCATTGTCACATGTATGCCACAACAACTATCTACTCCGATCTAATCATCACTTTTGCTCGTTCGACGCGTCATGACAACTCGCAGGCTAAGTATGGTGCCAGGAGAAGCACTTCTTACCGAAGGCCCTGAAGGTCGACGGTCAGAGGCCTTGTGTACGGAAAACTATCTTTTACGATTTTTTGATCCCGTCGAGCGGAGATTTCGCAATTTTTCTGCTTCACAGTTCACTGACGTGTGGAACCACTTTGACACAGACGGTGAGCAGTAGTCTCTTGTTGACGTCCCTTTGCCTGTGGTGGGTGAGTTACGAGAGAGTGTAGGCAGTATTGAATGAAGTCAGGTATGAGACAGAGTTGAGGTTTACTGCGTGACATACACTCAAAAGGTTTAGCTGTCCCTGTTTTCCGGCCCTTTTGCCCAGTTACAATCTTACTTTAATTTATTGAACTCCAAAAATAGTTATTCTACTCTTTCTTGCAAACTTACCGCATTGAATTTTTGTTGCGTGGTACAGGGCATATTTCAGTTTGTATTTTTTAGTACTTTCAGTCACCTATCAAACGAAAGCACGACTAATAAGGCTGATTGCAAAATTTCGACCACAAAAGGTCACAACCGGGAAAAGACCTCATTAACTCGGAGTTGCTTCCCTTCGGAGTCATATCCGGAGTCCTCGTCATCATCGACAGCATTCAACTGATGTTCTGCTGCGATGCGGTGAGACAGTATGTTGGTTTTAGGTATCTTGGTTGTACGTGGGCGGCTGGGATACTTCTAGAGCGCCCAGACTTAGACAGAGGACGATTCGGCTCTTTGACCAAACCCTTTGGTTCAGATGTCTGACCAAAAGTGCGGACCAAGAAAATGTATTGATCAGAACTTTGGCTATTGACCAACTTGGAACGAAGCACTCTGTGCGGACACCCACTAGCGCACTGGGTAGTGGAGGTAAACGAAGCGTCACATCACTCTTAGTCATTTTGTGAGAAGCACTCTGGCGGACACCCACTAGCGCACGGGGTAGTGGAGGTAAACGAAACGTCACATCACTCTTAGTCATTTTGTGAGGATTACTAAATGGTAGCTGACTAGGGGCGCTATTACAAACTCGCAAGTGTAGTAATTGCTTTTTGGGTAGAGTAGCCTACTAGAGGACTTGCTTGGTGCTGCAGTCGATAGTTTACTCACACACAGCTTTGAGCAGTGTTCAGACTAGAGTTTCCTGCAATATAGTACATCGTTTTTGAGGTAGAACCTTCAGTGCGAGAAACGAAAGTTTTTTACTCCAGGGAGTTATTCTGTCTGTCCAGTCAGGTTACGAGCACTCCGGTGATGATTGAAAACCTGCCACTTGCTTCTCACTAAGTATGAAGCATCAGAGCCTCACTTTCTATTGGACCACCAATCGTGATATCATGGTTTCTCGTTGCACTTTAACAAAACTCCACTGCCGGGCGTATCGCTGTTACCCCAGTGACAGAACTTTCAGAGGGGTTAATCCGTAAAGCAGGAGCGTTTCGTTGGCACAGTTGTCCGTCACGAGTGGTAACCTTCTGAATACTATTCGTTTGCGAAAGCCGTTTAGCCAACCACTGCAAGCCTGATTTCATTTCTGAGCATCGATGATTATTTTCATAAAGGAAACTACTCACAAGGTTGCTGAAAACTCTTCGACAGACCACGACCGGTTTCGCCCTTCCACTTTGGGCTCATCAGGTAGGCGCAGTCCTCGAGTTTCCGTCAAACTTATGTTCTACTTGAACCCAAATTGGACTGTTTTCGAGAAATACACTGATTTGCAAATCAATTTGGTTTTCAAAAGAGACTCAATTGAATCTCTCTTTTATGATATTCTGCAACTGAATGTGTGCACACAGGCCGCCTCAGGTTTCAGTTGGCACGATATTCGAGATACTGATTTGCAAATGAGTGTATTTCTCGAAAATACCGACGATTTGTTCTCCGAGTAATTTGATTTACATTTTACATACCAATCGAGGTGACATCATCAGTGCGCTGTTTGGACAACATCTCCTGGTTTCAAGTAGTACATAAGGTTGACGGAAACCAGGGGACTGCGCCTACCTGCTGAGCCCCAAGAACGGCGAAACCGGTAGTGGGCTGTTGACGGATTTTCAGCAACCTTATGAGTAGTACGTCACAGAGATAAACACCTCCTGAGTTTTCGTCGAACTCAACTTTCCAAACTGCTTCAAAATGATCAGCATTTAACGAGGTCATATGGGGGGAAAGACGAATACTAACAACGAAGGATACCAGACGTAGTATCCACAGGATTTCCGGGGAAAAAGGAGAAACTGAAATGGTTATTTATAGCCTCCAATCAGATGCACTTTGAGAAATGATCGTCGAATAGTTTGTAATGCGAAAAGCACTAGGAAATATCCTGAATCTACGGAGATACTTGGCATGTGACGCAGCTTACTCATTAGAAGCCGTGTTCCAAATAAATGAGGTAAACGTCTTTGAATTAAAGTGCAGTCACATTCGAGAAACAATAAACAGAGTCAGCGATTACACGTCTTGAAATTTCCGACGGCTCGTTGTGATTCTCAGTGATCAAGACTTGGGAGTGAATGGCTTTGACGAACTAACGTACTCTGGAATAAGATGCATGAAATAAGGCCTATTTTGGTCGTGGCGTGACTTTTATATGAGTGAAACCCCTTTAGGTGATTCTCAGCGGGGTTCAGAAAGCTTATTCACTCAGCAGGATGCATGTGAATTTCTGATTCAGCTATTTGCAAGGAGTTGAAAAAAGGTTGATGCCATTTTAGCGTGGTGAGACAGAGTTACCATTCCACGATGATATATATCCTTAAGAGTTACACCTCGGGTCGGACCGCTCACAGTTCGAATGTAATTCTAACTTGGAATCTATCAGAAACACGAATTTCTGCGTATTGTTGTGCTTCCGTTAGCTGCATCACGTAAGTTCTACCCGACTTATGGAAGGACCGGAATTTTAAGGTCAAATTGTAAAGAGCTTGATTCAAATCACGCCGCAAAGTGGGGATTCATGTTTAATTCGATGACCACACGGTGGTTTTGATTTCTACTTACAAGCGTCTTGCATTTCTCAATCGATAAATTGGATTGGTTGAGCCAACTTTCTGCACTGTAATGGATTTAGTCCTCGGCATCCGAAATTTCCCTGGATGGAGTATCGAGATTTCCTAGAAAGTTTTAGCTAACTCTGTTGTTTATGCTAGTAATTCGTGTATTATATCAACAACATCAACGTTACGGAATATGCAGCGCGTCAGTAAGGTGAATGTAGAATCTTTTCGGTTGTGATGAAAGCAAATGGGTCATTTAGATAGCTAGAAAGCAGCTTGCTTTAATTTCGACTTGGTTGTACGAGACAAAATCTGATGGGGGTGCTCTACCCTCAGAGTTTTCACTTGAAGAGGAATCGTGTGTGCTCATTGCGGAACTATGACCGAACTAACGAGCTTCCAAAGAGAACAAAAAAGTTCTTTAAGTTGATCATTTGGTTGACGTACATACATCACTCTGTGGCCATGTTTAAGATTGTTAGCCTGACAAATGAATGGAAAAATCTTCAAATCTTGACTGCTTACTCAACCCAAATTCATAGGTTTTACTCCCTTCCGGCTAGTGAGACCTCACGGGGTCTCTGCCTTCAAAACGTGTATGCAGGTCATGCAGACGAACGTTTACAAAAACTTGGTATACTCCCTTTCCTAAAGTACAAATGTACATTCTACCCCACAGTTCGATTGTCCTGTTTGCAGCGCCAGCTGTGTTTGTTTAAATGCTATCCTCAAAGACGGGGGGAATTCGGTTGCTAATACCTGTCTGATGTTTTCCTAAAACAGTGAAAAAAACAGTTGTTAGTTGCTATCGCTTCACTGAGAGTCTAGCGACTGGAATTAAGATGAGAAGCTTCCCGTAACCATGCTTCTCAAAGCAGTATTCTAGCGTGCCCTCTCAGTCTGAGCGAATCGTTACATTCAGTCGTGTCTGATTCAGTTGGTTGTCATTCAAGGTCACGAATTTCGGTGGTTTCCTGTTGTCCACGAAAGCTGTTCTCCTCGGTATGGAGTGGAGACGTTACTGTAGAGCAGTTTTACGACACTGCGAGTTTGAACGGTTTTTGTCGATATGGGTTACAAACTCATCGTCCAATTTGGTTAGTAACTCAGTCGCTTAACCATTGAGATCTCACTGTTACCAGTTAGTGAAATTCGTAGCGATGTCAGGATATCCTTCTCTTATCGATCAGTTCGTGTTTAAGTTTCACTGGGAGACGAATTTCAGACCGAACTGAAAGATTCATCGAGACATCTAAAAGCATCCGAAAATGTTGTTCTGAGGTTGCTGATGGGTTAGTCGATCGATCGGGTAGAAGAATGAGATGAACGTTCATAGTCTTTTCTAAACTGAATCGTTATGTATCGATTTCTGGATCCTTAATTGTGAAAACTAGTTGGAACGGATCGTATTCTCCGATAGCCGCATCATGCTTTCCAACATAAGATAGGATGGTTGGTTGATCAATCGATCAGGGTTAGTGTCAGGACATCCGTTATTGGAAGTTTCTGGTAGAACTTACGGGTATCCATCACCTTGCGCCTTTCGTGCATGAACTCACAGAAAGAATTCCGCAACCGAATGAATTTATACTGGTCCACAAACCCAATGTTGCGTTGCAGAAATCAACTTAAGGACCAAAGGTCAATGTAACAGGTGAACGGTATCTTCGAGCGACGCGTAATACTAGAACCTCCGGAAGGCAAAACAAAGTCGGAGCTGCGTTTCTATACGGTACTATTAATGTCAGACGAATTCACATATAATACAAACCTCGACAGTAGATACTCGTCCGAAACAAAAGTACAAACCAAGAGAGCAAATAGGCTCCCACGTGCGACAGTCACACGTGCACAAAGTCGGCTACAAATGGCCGCATGACCTCAAGGCCATCTGGGTGAAGTGGTAAGGACAAACAAACGTCAGTTTATATAGACGCACTAAACACAAAAGTGGGGCGGGGGGTTACAATGGGGTGAATTTCAATTGTCAACGTAATGGATGGAGAATGTCTAACATACCAAAGAGGCTCGAATGTTTGCCTAAAATGCTGTAGTCGACTGAGTGACGGAACTTGTCCCCGTGTGGATAAAAGGACGTCCGGAGACACAAACAACCATCCTTGGTACCATGAAGTGAAAGGACGGTGAAACCGAAATTCGGTTAACAGGAAGTGAAGATCTTTGTGATTAGAAATATGAGGTAAGACAAGAACTTCCCTGAACCACCTCAATTTGTTGCAAACTTACTGAGGTGTATAACCTTGGTGATAAAGCGGCACATCAGTGTTTCAACTTCTCCAATACAGGTGTCTGTCCGTCCGTACTACGTGTAACTAAACTTCCCACCTGAAGGAAGGCTTAATCAATCGGCGTGGCTCAAAATATGCATGACCTTGACGAGGGTATGATCGAATAATTTAGGCGGATTCGATGGCAGGATCACGACCAAACTCATCAAATTCGGATCGGAGAGATCCAGAAAGATGAGTAGCTAGACAAGGACAAAGCAAGGGGCAAAAGAACCAATGAACCAAACGTCCAAGCAATGTCATACTCATCAACAAAACTTTCATGGATGAAAGCCGTTGAGGTTCCTCATACGGAGCTTTGAGCCACGCAAAGGTATGACGATCCCGGCTGTCAAAAGGAAGAATTTAGCTCGAAAGTCTGCAGGGCAAAACTGCTTAACTAGGACATCAATTGTCCACGTTCGTGGCGTCGAAAGTGCGCAACTGTGTCACTAACCGGCACAGTGCAGTGTTAGGGTCCGCAAACTTGACAACAACAAGTGGAATGTTGAGTCGGTACCGTGGATTGCCCATGGGCCTTCTATTCCGTGGCCAGTCATGTAATTCTGATCCGCGCGGCGCGACCACACGGGAATCACGACACAGCGGCTCAAGGCAGGCCATGCAGACGGGGCACAAAAGCCAGAGGGTCCGAGATACAAACACATGCGGGTATGCCAGTGTCGAAATGTGAGGCGGGAATGTGGATGATGGGCACGGAAAGAGCAAATAAATGGGCGACCTATCATGAGTTCCGGTTAGATTCAGTTACCTTGTCGTTAAAATATGACTCGATGATGACCTGGTACGCGACACTCACTTATTTGCCCAACTTGGTAGACAGAAAAAAAGCTGAGCCGAAAACACCCGTAAACGACAATCAGCATCATCGGGAGAAGTTGTCAGACTATGAAGAACACAGACACACCGCCTGTGAGGTTTACTTAAATCCCCTTACCAACTCACTCACAATATCCAACAATTTTTAGGCGGTAATTAGCAAATTGGTCTGCCCCACGTGATAAAGAACTATTGCTTGTGTCTTGCCTTTAGGAGAAAGAATCTGTCTTACTACTCCTGGTTGTAGGGGGCACGGAAGTCAGCCTTTTTTTCGAAGTCCATTACATCGTACTTACTGCCGAAATCATCCTTTCTAATTATGAAAAACAAACGTTATTTTTCTGAACTGACTGACTAACTTTCAGCCCCATATTCCAAATTTTTCATCTGTTAGTCAAACATGTACGTTGGGCCCGTTTTTGTTTTCTTGAGCAGTGACCTCCATGAACGAGCACCGCCGGAAAAAAGGGATTCTCAGATTTCCCCGGAATGAGTCGAATTTCTTAGCCAGCACGGTAAAGAGAACCTCCAGAGAAAGCTTCATCACAAGATTGCTGAAAGCGTTTCGTCAAGATTTTGAGTAGCGTTTGTTGCATTGAACGTTTTAGTCACACAATTTGCGTGGTGCGGACAGTGAAATCCTCCCCCAAATAAGACAACTGAGATCTCTCCACTCTAAGGTTAACGCACACCTAATAACAGCTGACTGGCAAAGTGGTTGTGAGCCCCACAGGGGGGATTTTCCCTTCGAGAGGGGGCCACTCAAATAGTTAACTGTAACTGTCGAAAAAGAGCTGTTCGTTTCGCATAAAGCTGCTGAAACCTCGCTGCTGTCATAGGAACGATCGCAGAGAAAATGCGAGTTGTTTTGAATGTGTACTAATGCAACGCTGGATACTACTGATGGGGCATGCGAGTAACATGTCTTCTCGTAACTCCGCTTCGTGTCTATTGAAAAGTGAGATTTATTACGAAATTTGTGGAACTGCTTTGAAGCATTCGTTTACATTTGAGTGATAGTCAATGAATATCCAGGAAATTTCGGGAAGACGCGTTCGATAAAAGGACGGATATTTAGTTTTTATAACTAAGATGTTTATGAGGGTCTCGCTTTCTTGTCTTGTAACTGGTCAGCTGGTGCTTTCTAGTAAGTTATTCCGCAGCGAAGGCCTTCTTCCTTTCACCGATATCAAGAAAACGAATGATCTGCAGTTTAAAATTCAAAAAGCCTTATAAAATGCAGGACAAATGCATTTTAACTCATTCCAATTTTGTTCCTTCTCTAAAATAAACGTTTTCATTGATTTATGTAGGTTACTTTCGAAAAGCGAATCAAAACTGACTGAATTTTACCAAGCCATAGCTTACAATCAGGACACCGATAATGTGAGGTGTTAGTGTCCATTTGTTTCGTAGTATTTTTGTGCTTGCGGAGAACCTAAGTCCGGGGAGGGAGCGTGAACCACAGCGCTCCAATCTCCTCAACCGTTAAGCTTGTTGACGTGAAGACTAGTGTCAGTTTTTTTCCAATTTTGCGCAACGCTGGTTGGACGACGTTCGGTTTAATCAAAGGGATATGAGGTCAGGTGATTCCAATGCCTAAACGCTTTGTTGTTTTGGCGAGGACACCGTCGGAACATCAGACTAGAACAGATTACGTTAGGAAATCCAACGATGAACTTTTCACAACTGTCGAGCAAATGAGTAGTTTATCATTATTATGTGACGGGTTCACACTACGTGGGATGGCAAATACATCACTGTAAAAAGGCAGTTTATGCTGTATAGTGAAGAACCCAGCTATGCTTGTCTGGGAATCAGTATCACAGCATAGTTCCGTTATTTCTAAGGTGATCTGAACTCCAAGACTTTTGGTTGGTAAGTGAAAATGAGGTCATTCTTTTTCACATCTGGTCGATTAATGGTCAGGTTTGTGTACTTTTCAACAGGATGGGATGACACGATGTCCCGTTCTAATTTCTGGGGAGAACTCATCCAGTCTAGCTTGATTTTGACCTCACACCTTGTTACGGGTGACTGCAATCTAAATTGTTGCCGCTGAATCAGATGGACAGAATGGGGGTATAAGTAAGCTTCCATTTTTTCTCGGTGTCCAAATTCTTATCCATTCATGGATCGACTGTATGTGCATCACGTGATTCACCTCGCTGAAAGCTGTTCAACGTATAACGACCGCTTAATGGATCGGACTCCGGCCATAAAAGAAATTACCTTCCAAGTCCACCTACAAGTTGTGTTAGTACAGGCGATATATCCGATGAAACACCGTTTACGCGATCACTGATAACCCTCACCAAGGTAACTATCAAAAAAGTCTGACACTGTGGAAACAACAGTCTACTAACCATTGAGGACACATTTTTTATTACAACTGTGGTCGTTTGAATGAGTAGAAAAACCATGATAGAACCATGTCGAATCCGATGCAATGATATTTTGTCGTGGAATACGGTGTTAACGCCTTGATGAGTATGCAGGGAATGCATAATTTTTAGTCAAGGTGACCAGTGATTAAACAAAAGGATGGTTTCACTCACTTGTCTTCCCAATGGGGAAGAAAGCTGTGCGATGATTCGCCCTTCTTGGGGCTCATCAGGTAGGCGCAGTTTCCAAGTTTCCGCCAACCTTATGTTTTAGTTGAAACTAAATTGCACGAAATTAGTGAAATACACTCATTTGCATGGAAATATCACAAACCAGAGACTCAGCTGGGTTCCCGGTGAGTATATAGAAAGACCAAATTTGCTAACAAATGAGTGTATACTCGCTAATTTCGTGCAATTTCAAGTAAGAACATAAGGTTGACGGAAACTCGGGGACTGCATCTACCTGATGGGCCCCAAGAAGGGCGAAACCGATTCTGGGCTGTTGTAGAGTTATCAGCAACCTTTTGAGTAGTTTCCTTTATTAAATCTAGTTTGTTTCTATAGATCATCCTCGTATTGAAGGCACATTATGGCAGCCTACTTGGTGATCTTGGCCTGGTGACAAGATGTTGACTGCCTCGAAGGAAAAGTGCTAGAACAACTCACCAGTCCACACCATTCTTTCAGTCCCATTGATTTTTTCTGTACATGAGACGCGTTCAACAGCTTTTGATCAAAGCAATCGGTCTTGCTTCGTTCATTGGTGGGCGGATATTGCGTGCTTACCCTATGCATCGTGGTTTCCACACCGGGCCAGCCAGAATTCAACAACTCCAAGAGGTCCTTGTTCTTCACTAACGGACGTCTGCTCACAATATAAAGCTGCAGGTCAACAGTGTGGACAACTAGATATAACAGGCAAGAAATATCCTGAGATTTTACTTCACTGACCATTTAGACACAGATTACGAGATTGGAAGCCACTGTGCGTCAAAAAGTTGAAAAGTACTATGCAGACGTTCCGTCTTTTTTCAAAATCCTTATCCGTGATATTCCACTAACCTTTGGTTGTTGGTCTGTTCGCCGAGCTTGGCAGTTGGATTGCAAACGTTTCATCACCAATCGAGGTGACATCGTCAGTGCAGGGTTGAGTGACGATGCCACCTCGACTGGTGATGAAACGTTTGCAATCCAACTGCCAAGCTCGGCGAACAGACCAACAACCAAACAACGCACCCGAGCTACCTACATTCCACGACATTCCTCGAACCTTCCGAGAAGTAATTTGAACACATTCGGATATTTGCGGTTGACCAACACGGTAATCGCACGCATCTTTCGGTGACGGAAATCACACATCACGTGGTCATGTGTTCACTACTTCTAGGAAGAGGACTCACTTTCCGTTGAAACTTCAGATCCACCGCAAAACTGGGAACGATTCAGTCAGAACGAACACGACGAATTGGTCTTCCATCTGATAAGCTAGTCACATGATGTGGATTCCGTGACTGAGTGGTGCTGGGTCCTGTCTAGAAGCACGTTAATCACACTGCTGGTCAGCCGTTCCTAAACGACTGAGCAAGAACCTGCGAGTTCAAGCCTCGCTGAAGGTTCCTAAGATGCTGATGATTCCCAGTAAAGGAGAAACCACGGTGCACAGCTTCTTACCATTTCGTCTTGGACTGACTTCACTTGCAGCAGGAAATCTTTAATACAACGCCCCCAAATCCCCTCAAGGTACAAGCAAAACTATAAACTCTTCGAGTACTTTTTCCAACTGTGAACGCATGGTCAGAGATTGAACGTTGACAGTCAAAACAAGTCTTGTGTCACGAGGTGAGCTGGGCCAATTGGTGGTTAGCTGGCTTGAATGCAACCTTTGTTGTCTGCATTTATATTTCACGTAGCCGATGAAATCTATTGTTGTGTCTTGCCGAATGCATGGTACGCGGTGAAAATATATCCGAATATCCGTTGAGCAAGACATTAATTCGCCTCACCAGTGAGTTTTTTTTTGCACACAGTGCTGAATAGATCAAGCTTGGTAATATAATTAGTCAGAAGTGCCCCGCGCATGGCTGGAGAGGTAGTTCGTAAGTGAGGCACTGATTTATGGTAAATTTTACTTCAGCGAATATACACTCATTTGCAAACGTATTTGGTTTTTCGAGAGGCTCACCTGGAACCCAGCCAAATTTGTCGGTTTTGATGTTTCCAGGAAACTGAATGTGCTGCACCAGACCGCCTCATGTTTCAGTCGCTGCGATATTCGAGATATCACGATACATGTATATTTTTGTAATGCGCTACTCATATGAGTAGTGCATTACCAGAAATAAATTTTACTTTGTTTCCAACGTCTCATCTAAACGGTGGAAGGTAAGAAACGTCAGTTTATTCAACAGATAACGAAATGGAGTTCCATGTTTGGGACAAAATGCGCGGGTTACATTTCTTAGAGGTCATTTTTGATCAGACCATTGCGATTCTGTCGTGATGAATTTACTCTGCCGAAAGTTTACTCCGCTTCTTCGTGACTTTTCTGATGAGTACAGATCAAAAATCGACAAAAAACTTTATTGCTTTTATGCTAATTGCTTGTCTCATCTCGTTTGCGGTCCGGACATTTGAACATTTGCTGTGCCTATCATGAATTAACAGCAAAACCCAAGCTCTCCCACAATTCACTGTTGCCTAACACAAACACAGTGTGACATCCGAGGGACAGGCGAACAATCGTCCACATCACTCACAAAATAAAGCGTCCCCTGGCAAAGTGATTGATTAACCTCTTTTGGACAAGTAACGGAACAAATTTTGTGTTTGTTCATAGCGTCCTGTCAGAGAAAATGCATGTGGATATCTTATTGTAGCCTAGGCAACAAATTACCTGAATATCTCAGCTCGGATTTCAAAAGGAGGTTGCATGTGTCATTCCGTCATTCTTTGAACAGCAAATATTTCTTATGTGAATTGTCGTTTATATCAGTTGGAGTAAAAACGGATGACATCTTGTTCTGATACTGGGGACGTGTACCCAAAGCTATTCACTAAGAAATCAATTGAACAACTTGCCAGTCATCCACAAATTAGAGTTTCCAAAAGCATTACGCGTCGAGCGACTTTTGACTGATTTATTCTTGGTTTTACTGCTAAACGGTTGAATGACACTCGATGGTTGTTTGGTTACGCAATTCTAAGCACACATCACATGCTTCTTGCGCGCACAGACGAAATGGTTGAGTTAAATCAACTCATTTCAACCAATTTCGCGAATACCAGTGGACCGACAGCTGTTTAATACATTCTAGTCAGATGGAGAACGAAACGTGATGATCACTGTCTACTTAATCGCTGGACGGAGTTTAGAAGGTGTGAGTGGAAACGGCATTAGAATAATCTAATGATATGACGCAATGTTACGTCATTCCCAAGGAATGGAGACGACCGTTTTTTTTGAGGATATTGATTTTCAGGGATAATGTAACTATCGTCCACTTTCGGAAGAATGAATTACGTCGATTCGCAGAGTCAGGCTATGTGTGAGACAAATTTTAGTTCTGCTGATTGACACCGGCGACCCTGGTTAGAATATGCGGATGAGCAACTTTATTTATTTAGGCTACTGAACATTGTCTAAAAGTGTCATTTGGTTGTTTCTTGCCAAGAAAAAATCTAAAATGTTTTACTATTTAAGGTCATTTCACAAATACCTGTCTACATTGTACACACGTTTACAAGTGGGTCCAAAACGAATTTGGAACAAGATGGGACTAGGGAAAAGCACATATAACTTCTAGCGTAAGCTGGATTTCGGATCAATACCGATGCGAATAGGTCACGTGATTCCTAGTTCAGTAAAACAGACTCACAATGGCCATGACATAGTATTATGATTCATACAAACCATAATTAGAATATTACCCAAAGTAGTCAAAATCGTAAGGTCTTATATGATAAGTTGGAAAAGATTCTTGTCGCTTATCACGAAACAGACCCGTTTTCTCAACCTGAGCCTTTGTGTTTGCAATAAGACGCGGGTTGCTGAGGAAGCTGGATCATTTCTACACACATATTAATAAGTAGAGATTTTCATTGATATTTATTTTTGTAGCTGTAGACCGTGTATCAAAGAGAACTTGAGCAACGGTGTTCTGACGGAGCACAGTCGTAAGTATTCCATCTGTTCCATTGATTGTGATCCACTGAAACACTTTCAAAGTGGTCTCACTAAACCTAAATGACTATGAATATCGTGCCAACTGAATCATGAGGCGGCCTGTGTGCAGCACATTCAGCTGGAGGACATCGTACACGAGAGATTCAATTGAGTCTCCCGTGAAAACCAAACTGATTCGCAAATGAGTGTTTGTTTCGGAAACAGTGCAATTTGGGTTCAAGTAGAACATAAGGTTGACGGAAACTTGGGGGATGGGCCTACCTGATGAGCACAAAGTGGAAGGGCGCAACCGGTGGTGGGCTTTCGAAGAGTTTTCAGCAACCTTGTGAGTAGTTTCCTTTATGAAAATAACTAAATGAGTATTCATCAGGTAACTGAAAACCCCTCTACAGTCAGCAACTGGTTCTACCCTCCTTGCGGTTCATCAAGCTTATGAGTAGTATGCTACTATCAGACAACAGCGTTTCGGGATATCTTGTACATTGTACCAACTGAAATACGGGGGAGCCTGGTACGGCGCAGTCAGCTGATTGGGCTCGTTTGGGTCTCCTGTCAAAACCAAATCTGTATGTAAATGAGATTATTTGTATAAATCTGTCTCATTTGGATTTAAGTAGAACCCAAAGTTGACGAAAACTCAGGGACAGTGTCCATCTGATGAACCTCGAGAAGCTTGAAGCCGGTCAGTGACTGCGAATAGTTTTTAGCAACCTAATGAGTAGTGCACTACGTCTAGACAACAAAGAAAGAAATTACTCACAAGGTTGCTGAAAACGCTTTGACATCCCACGACCGGTTTCGACCTTCCGATTCGGGCTCATCACGTAGGCGCAGTCCCCGAGTTTCCGTCACTCTTATGTTCTACNTATGTTCTACTTGAACCCAAATTGGACTGTTTTCGAGAAATACACTCATTTGCAAATCAATTTGGTTTTCAAAAGAGACTCAACTGAATCTCTCTTTTATGATATTCTGCAACTGAATGTGTGCACACAGGCCGCCTCATGTTTCAGTTAGCACAGCGTCACAAGAAGCCTTACTAGCAAGACAATTTGTGTGTAGGACTGACCCGCAACATGGAGGTAACACACTACTCATGAGGTTGCTGAAAACTCTTCGACGTCCCATCGCCGATTTCGTCCTTCTTATAATCCATCTGGTTGGCGGATTCACAGAGTAAGATTCACGTGATGAGGGAATCTTCCGTACGAGATGTCTTCGCCTGAAGAGCTAGCCAATAATCTTGTGACCATATGAGTGATGAATGGCGATCACATCAACCGATCATCCTCCCATAGCTGAACGGTTGAGTGCTCAAACTAGTAAACGGGATGTAGCAGGTTCGAAACCCTAATGAGATCATCATCACCATCACGGAAAGCAACATCATGAGATGCGCACTGCTGACGATTTCCAAATAAGGAGGAAACAATTGTACATTGCTTCTCGACTTCTCGGCACAGATTGGCTGTCCTTACTGGACGGAGTCTGCATTAAAATTCCAAAATACCTTCACCCTACCATCAATATCAGTGCGTTCTTTCGCCTCAACCGGTAGAAGGCGCGACATCTTCTGTACACTTGTTACGTCATGAACACTCACACATTAGGGCAGCTTTCACTTACTGACCATAGGTTGCCAGTGGACACCTAGTGCGAACTAATCACGGTTTTTAGTTGGGCTGTAAAAGTCGTATTGCTGTTATGATGAGAAGCAATGGAATAGCTATTGTGGTTTACAGTGCTTTTGGATTCCGACGCACTCGTCGTCCGATTAGATGCTGTCGGCGTGGATCATCGATTCGTTTCCCCGAACTTTCCCAATTGGTTGTTTTCTATTGTACTTTTGAATGGTATAATTGTTAGCCAACACTTTTATTGGTCACTTCGATTGCCTGTCAACAGTTTCACTGTCGTGGTCCAATAACTTTTCTTGTCTAAGCTCCGATAAAGATATAAAAACACCTGCATTTTTAAATACTGATTTGAGCAAACCATTAGTCGGTGAATCCACACAGTAGAATGTTTGGCTACTGACCATCACCCATTGTCGATGACAAGATAGGCGGGAACTGGAAATCTTTTCACGACAGATCGGTCTCTGTGCAGCGGTTATAAGGAGGAATTGCGTCCACAGGGTGGAAACCGTCTGGTTCTTGTCGTAACAACGTTTCACACACTGCCTTTTACAGTTCTCCCAAGCGGATGCTATGTAGTTCCCGACTACCTGGGCCTGATTGGACGCATTTCAGGTCTAAATGTTTGAAATTGGACGTATAAAATAACCACCGGTCATAGTAGCAATAAATATACCACAATTTTGAGACGATTTATACAAATAGTAATGAAGACATAAACGTAGTACACTACTTAAAGGGTTTCTGCAAACTCTTTGACATCCGTCCACTGGTAGGCACAATCGCCGAGTTCCGAGAACTGAATTCTTTTCGAATTTTCATAACATATTCACCGCAATTCTTCATAAAGGAAACTACTCACAAGGTTCCTGAAAACGCTTCGACCTTTTGAGTAGTTTCCCATATGAAAATACACTGCGATATCTCGAATATCGTGCCAACTGAAACATGAGGCGGCCTATGTGCAACACATTCAGTTGCAGAATGTCATAAACGAGAGATTCAGTTGAATCCCTCAGGTTTGATTGTAGAATGTATTAATATATGCTTTGATATGTCCATAATATATCATTTATGAGTCTTGACGCCTATCCGCCCCAAGCCATCTCAACAGAGCTGGCATGTGTGGCTCACAGTGCAGCAGTGGAGCGTTTTCATTGAAATGATATAAACGTCCAAACCTATTCAGTGAGGGCTTCCAGCTGTAGCAACCTTTCTGTGCCTAACTGCCGCGCCACCCCCTGGAAGCACAAGGGCTGGGATACTGCAAGGTTGCCCAAACCTGAACAGAGGAAATCGAGAGGCAGAGGTCGGGTTCGAACCACGGACGTTTTGGTCAGTGAATTCGCGCTGTAACCACTCGGGCCATCTCGCTCCCTCCCATTTATTAAGGGGGTGCATCCAGTGAAAACTACCTGCCAATCGAAATAATGTGTAAACAATAAATATTTGTATATCAGGGCACTAATCTCCATTCAAATCTAAGAATTTGTAAATTCGTGCAAACCGTCCAGTTCTTCTCAGAGTAAAACCTCAGAATCCGTCGAGTCAGCAGCAGTTCCGAACAGATTATTGATTTTTCTAATAGAGATACTTTGTACATTTTTGACCGAGGCGGTAGCGTTCGTCCAACCGCTTTAAAATCTCAGTCAAGGCGCGATACAAACTGCCCCTTCGATTCCAACAGGCGAATTTCGTTGACGTTCCGAAACAAGCAGCGAACAGCCATTGTTCAGTCAGACGAGAAACTAGTAAGAATATGACAAGAGAGATAGATTTAGTTGGGTTTCTCGTTAACCCCAGGGCAACTAATAAATGAATGCATTCCGAGAATAAACCTAAGTACTTCAGCCAGAATTTGCATGGAGAATGAACGGTGAAATAAACGAGGCATTGCACTTGTGAAATACGAGTGAATGACTGAACGCTGAGTGGCGCTAAATCCTGTCGAACTGCGGGTTATTGATACTACTGATTAGCCGCCCGTGACCGAGCTTTTGTGATTCCCCTCAACAGCGCGGGAGGTCCCGAATACGAGATCCCCTGGAGATTCGCGATGGACCATCTGTCACGTTTCACAAGGTGCACTGTCAAAAGAGGATAAGAACATAACAAAAGAGGAATACACATTGCCTCACTAAAGTCGATGACGATGTTCCAGCACGTCCGGCAGAATTATTGATCCGATCCACACTGAAGTCTAGTTAGATCCTCCGAGATAAGATATTGGGATAGTAAGGATAAACGGAGTACGGATTAGAACTTGAGGAGCAGAGGTTTTTGATCCACACTAAATCGTCGAACCCGGAGATAAGAACATTAGGAACACAGTATGTACTCTATTCCCAAATTTTTGGCTCCACCGCATGAGGTGCTTGTTTTAACAAGCACTAGTTTAGTTTGGAGCGCAATCAGATTCGGTTTGACAGAATGACTTTAAAACCAACGAATACTCCTCATTTAAGGACATGATAGCTGAGCAGTTTTTGGATCAATCCGATCGAAAAATCAATGCTTTGAACAAGACTCGGCCGCTTACGGATCGGATATCGTTGGTGTGATTAAATTCATAAATCAAGAGATTGAATCCCGACCGATTGTTCAAAATACTGAAGTCGATTTTTTCACTCGGCTCTCGACGACAAACCAGCAAAGACGGTTGGACCTGACGAACTGAAGAAGACACTACTCTGGATCTTAGAATTATACATCAAACGTATACTTGTTCGTAGGTACCCGTTAGAAGGTGTGTACTGGTATAACATCACATATGATAGGAGATTACATAGGTTTTTTGGTTAGTTTGGGATCCGAATATCAGATACGAACAACTTTTGTTGAACTATTCCCTTCATTGACAGGCGCACGCCACCACTCGTCGAAATCTTTGAAAGTTGGCCAAATTAGTAGTTTGGTTGCGTATATGGATAGCATATATCTCATTAAAAGCCGATTTAGTCAGTTTTATGTACCGACTGATGTTTCTTTTTGTTTGTTGATGCGGATGCCAACGTGAACTACGTTTGGGGTCCTGGCCGTTGTACTTCCTATATTGTATGACATACCAGCAAGGGAGGAATCTAACAACTGCGGGTGCTGTCTCAAACCGCTCATCTGGCCATCCCAAATCGGTATTCGCTAGCATTGTCTTATCAATGTTTAACTGTGTCACAGCGCTTTGCACAGAACACTCTGACCGAGCAACAGCCAGAATCGAGGTCAAACAGAGGCTGTGAAACAGAGGATACTGAGCGGGTTTGATAAAGTCTCAGTCATGAAGGGTACTGCCACCGGCATAAAGTCCTCATAAGGGATGGATGGGCATACCTGTCAATCCAGACAAGGTGGGAACATCTGAACTTATCCGGAGGAATTCTAGGAAGGAAAAAGACATTACATTCGGTAATGTTGCCTATACAGAGTTGAATGGAATAAACGATCTGGCACAACCACCCTGTGAAAGTGGATTAACCTTTGTCTATGTTCGCATATCGTGCGGCGTAGACAGGAGTCATCTAGACCCTTCTGTAGACCCTTCCTGGACTGCAAGCAACTTTTACAACTTCACTGCTATGGAAATTCCGATCGATGGGTTGAGAGGCGCCTTGTCGTGTCGGCCGAAAGAGGTCACGTGCGCAGTTGGCTAATTCGAAAGACCACAGTTCCATCTTCCCATGAAATGATTTGTTTCGCTGTTTCTTGCAAAAAACCACCGGTCTTGATTGTTTCGCATCTGTGGCTGAGAGCACGCAATCAAAACCGTTCACATATCACAACCAATCTCTTTTGCCACCTATTTATATGAGGTGGACGTTGAAAATACCGCAACTGCGTTGGGATGCTCAGCGTAGATTCTTCCTTTCGGCGTTTCCGGCTAACTCAGCCAGTGCGTAACGGATGGATGTTTTGTCCACACCGAAAATCAGCACTTGTTTCATGCAGACGTCGATTAGTGTGTGCGTCTGTGTCTACCCGTGGGTTATCTGACCGGCTACGCAGACAGGCTTGATAATTAAAAAACAGGCATCACGTGACGGCCGGACCGACGTTATCTTGTCTGCGAATGCGAAATCTGCTTTCCAGTGGAGCTTTGCGGAACATTATCGAACTTTCGCGGTTGTTTGATCTCAAAGTGATCTTCTGTGGTAACCCAAGTACTTGTGAAAAAAACTAGGAACGGTAGTTAAAATGTGTTTGAGGCGTTTCTTTTATCCGCCAAGGAATGTTGGCCCAATGGGCGATGTGTGAATTGCCGGCTAAGGAACAATAGTCACTGCTGAATACACAGTTGGTGCGGAATGTCCGACGTTCTTCATCCTGTTATTCAGACAATTGTATTGGCTTTTCCAAGATGAATACGGCAATGGATATCTATTCGATGACCGTCGATTTAAACGTCACTTGTAATGTTATTGGCGGTAAATCAATCGCGAGACGGTTCCGTGATTCACGAAAGGGACAAGAAACCCTTTTTCATAAAAGAAACTACTCACAAGGTTGCTGAAGACTCTTCGACAGCCTACGACCGGTTTCGCCCTTTGTGGGGCTCATTAGGTAGGCACAGTTCCCGAGTTTCCATCAACCTTATGCTCTACTTGAACCCAAACTGGACTGATTTTGATAATTTATTCATCTTGTTTTTCACGGGGGACTCAAGTGAATTTCTCGCTTACGATATTCCACAACAGTCCGATTTGGGTTCAAGTAGAACATAAGTTTGGCAGAAACTCGGGGACTGCGCCTACCTGATGAGCCCCAAAAGGGGCGAAACCGGTCGTGGTCTGTCGAAGAGTTTTCAGCAACCTTGTGAGTAGTTTCCTTTATGAAAATATACTGCGATATCTTGAATATCGTGCCAACTGCAACATGAGGCGGCCTGTGTGCAGTACTTTCAGTTGTTCAATGTTACAAACGAGAGGTTCAGTTGAGTCTCGTAAAAAAACCAAATTGATTTGCAAATGAGTGTATTTCTTGAGGACAAGAAACCCATTCAGTAGGACATTTGTACGCGCACAAGTTTTTACGAGCCTACGCTCCGGATTATGTTGTCCAGTGAAACAATACACTTTGCGTTCCAGTTTCTTGGTATTAAACTCCATGAAACCGTATCAGACGCGTTCGCTCTTCCAATTCGTAACGTTTGAGACTGTTCTGAAAAGCTGAGCTGCATGAAAAACCGAGCCAGAAGACGTCTGGGAATGACTATTCCGTGTAATTTTAGAGATGAGTGTTGAACTAGGGACAGGTCCCAGTGTTTTTCGGAATACCTTCTGACAAGATTGTGTCCAGCGATGTGGCAAGTCACGTGTAACTGAGCAATCAAAGTAGTGTTTTGCAAGAGCAGAAAATGATGAATGCCGTAGTCTGGAACTCTCACCGTCCGTCAAGTAAAACTGTGCACTCAAAGCATACCGAGTTTTTGATCCCACCGTTTCTTGTATATGCCGTCTAATCTACATTGACTAAATGCATGTGTACTCGCATTTGGCAACAAGGCAGTTGACGATGAAAGCAATTGACAGTTCTCCTGTTATCCGCTCTCTCCGGCGGCAATATCAGTGAGGGTGAGGAAAGCGTAAATCAAGCAACAAACTGTGCTGAGGCGGTATCGGGGCCACCAGCGTGATCCAATGGCAGTGGTCACGTCCAAGAGTAGACTGTCAACAGCAGGTCCCTTCTCGAATCAACAAAAATTACTCTACATACAAGAATGGTTCAGTTCGTTGAAAAAATCTTGAAATCAGCTGTTCAGGAGCTTCCTGACCGACCATAAACTCCCCTAGGTATTGATTTGATAGACATCTCCCCAACTTGGAAACACTTGTGGATGTGAGGCTACAAGTCAGCAGTTGTGAACTCCCGTCATATGGGGCTTTAGCGATAACAGTTTGCCAGAAAAAGGCTAAGTGATCATCCCAGTTACTGGGACAATGTGGACAACAGATTATTACTTCACGTAACCTCACTTATTTAGGTGTTTTAAACACTTGAAGCGCCCCAAAAACGTCAAACGGTTAATTGCTCAGCGGGAAGGATGACCCCTGGATGAACTCCTCTGAGAAGCCATCACTTGAAGAATGGCTGAAGGAGTGGGGAGCCCTAACTCATCTTAGTGCAAGTCAGTCACACTACTGATCAACCACCCGAGGCCAAATGGTTAATCTTGAACTCTCGGCAGGGAGATTGTGAAATTGACTCTTTCTGGCTATGTATCACCCATTACGTTGACAAGTGAAATTCACCACGTCTATTCTATCCCCATTTGTAATCCCCGCCCCACTTTTGTGTTTAGTGCGTCTATATAAACTGACGTTTGTTTGTCCTTACCACTTCACTCAGATGGCCTTGAGGTCATGCGGCCATTTGTAGCCGACTTTGTGCACGTGTGACTGTCGCACGTGGGAGCCTGTTTGTTCGCTTGCTCTGTACTTCTGTAGTCCAAGTGGACCATTTGTTTTGGACGAGTATCTACTGTCGAGGTTTGTATAATCTATGAGTTTATCTTACACTACCGCACACTTACACTTACCGTATAGAAACCCAGCTCCGACTCTGTTTTGCCTNCCTGGGCGCCCGCTGAATCAACGTGAAGAATTTGGTGGGCGGTGTATCATCTTTTGTGTTGACAGTGAAATTCTCCACGTTTATTATGTCCCCATTTGTAACCCCCGCTACACTTTTGTGTTTAGTGTGTATATGAACTGACGTTTGTTTGTCCTTACTACTTCACCCAGATGGCCTTGAGGTTATGCGGCCATTTGTAGCCGACTTTGTGCACGTGTGACTGTTGCACGTGGGAGCCTATTTGCTCCCTTGGTTTGTACTTTTGTTTCGGACGAGTATCTACTATCGAGGTTTGTATATATGTGAATTTGTCTAACACTAATAGTACCGTATAGAAACGCAGCTCCGACTTTGTTTTGCTTTCCGGAGGTGCTGGTATTACGCGTCACTCAAAGATACCGTTCGTCCGTTACAGGCTATTTGTAAGCTAAGGACGGCTGATGAATCCCAATGAGGAAAGAGCTGTGAAACATCTGTACGATGCCTCTTGAAAATAGAATGGTTTCGCTTAAAGGACGAAGCCTCTTTTCGAGCTGAATAGCTTGAAAGAGAGTACAACCAACTGTGCGAGCTACCAACAGATGAATATCAATATGGTGACTTTATTCACTTGGGAAACACGGAATCACGTTACGAAATTTAGAGTCTTGTGAGCCCTAATCGAATTCGCTGAGCACCACATACGTGAGATCTCACAAGGATGGTCCACAACTAGCAGGAAACGTGGATCTTTGGAGTTTTCACAACGGAACATGTTTGTTAGCAAGACAATGGCACCGTCTAATTGTTGGTCCATTGGTCCTGTATGTTTGTGGAGTTGGTGGCCTGAATGTCTACACGGTTGATTCTATCTGTAGATCGAGGTTGCGCGGAACGTGCGTTTCGTGATGCGGAGGGTGGAAGCGGAAAGACATGTCGCCAACTTCCTTGTCGTTTTTAAAAGCAAAAGATACCGCATGTTTTTATTCGAATATCTAAAACTGATCAAGACCCAAGTGCGTGTGTTTTGTTAGTGTAAATCTGCAAGTGTGATCTCGCTTTTGGATGAACTGGACGGTGGGGATAGTTGAACTGTGCATGTTGAACTACTCTCTCAACGGGGCGCCCACTCAGCCAAACGTCGAAGTCGAGAGAATTTAATGCCTATCGCCTCAATACATTTTAGACGACCAACTATCGGACAACCCATGTTTTGCAACTCAGATTGATTGTAGTGAAGGAAAAAAGGCCTTCGATGCCAAGTTATTCATCAGAAAATGCCAACTGACCGGTAACAGACCATTGGACAGGGATGCAAAACCCTCGTTTGCATCTTATTTACAAAAACTGGATATCCATTCTCTTGAACTTTCCTGGATATTCATTGACTCCAATCATTCATTGCTCAAATCCAAGCAAATGGTACAAAGCGACTCAACAAATGCCGCAACGGACCTCCCCTTTTCAAAGCGAAATTCCACGAACAACACATACTACTCGCGTACCTCTCCATTAGAAGTATCACCGTTACACTAGTACCTTCTTGCTGTTCTGCACATTGAGATATCTCTTGGAGTTTTCGTTGTTGAACAACAAACTGGTTTTTTTCTCCGGATGTAACAAACTACTCACAAGGCTGCTAAAACTGTTTTGTTCTGGAAGGGCGAACTTATCCTCATTCCGGGCTGTTCGATAATGACTCTTTTCAGCTGAACTGATTGATTGACTGGTCGGAGACATTCAGCCTACTTAAGTCCATCTGTTTTGCACTCTTCAGAAGTGCAAATGTACGTAATCGCACGTACCGGACAAGTACCGATGTACTTTTGATTGTCACCTGGTCTTCTCATTTTTCGCCATGCAAATGGCAGCAACTGCTCGACCTAAGTTGACAATAGTACACAGTATTGTCAGAAAAAACGAGCACTGGACACAATCAGCGTGGAATTGCTCTTGATTAGTATGGTGACAGATTTGACACTTGCAAGTGGCCTTAGGTGAAAAACGCCCCGATTCGCTTGGTCTGTCCATTCATAATTCATGAGTCCGGGTGAGGACGCACGCCAAGTATGCATGAATGAGTGCAAAATGGGTTGAATTTAAACGATTCCTTCACGAAACCCAACTGAATAAACTGTTGAATCTAAGATAAAGCGTGGCTTAGAGTGGGTTCCAAAGTTAACTCTCATTAGTTCTTCCAGAGAAGACTTCTCTGCAAAGATTTGTCCTAAAATGGAATCAACACAGTTGTTCTTGGTATCATCGATCGCTCGAGAGGACACTGCCAAATTCAGGAAATTTTCTGCGATACATACAGCTTATTTGTAGTAAGTATGCAGACCGTTTGAGCTATTAACCTTAACTAGTGCTACGTGTGTTTTAACTTCCCGCTAAGTCGATCAATTCCTTTTTCCACATCGATTTACCACTCCCGCCTTGGAAGTTGTTTCACCTACACGGTAGATTTTGAATGCACCCGGGTATCAGGAAGGTCAGATTCCTGAAAGCAACCTCAGAACGCCCGGAACCTACAGCTCCACCAGAAACTCAACAGGAAAGCCGGCAAGCTTCCAGTCCAGTCAATCATTCAAACAATTCAGCAAAACCTGATGAGTGTTCTTGCACGCCACAGAAGCACGACCGAATGTGATCAGCGTTCAGGCTTTTCATAGAGGCCCGATCGATGTTGATGGGTGTTCATTAACGGCTATCAGACAGCCTGGATCAATGTCAGAAAGTCCTCTTTAAATAGCGTGGGGCTGTTATAACTTTTGCTCTCGCACTCGTTTGTTTGGAATAAAGCTGTTGTGTTCCCTTCTGTGAGTCTTTTTTAAGGCACTGGGCACTGGAGCTGGTCAGCAGCAGATATAACACCGGGCAAGATTGTTACAAATTCGTTTCATCTTAAAACTTCGTCATCGATCGGACCTTGGAGCGAGTGTTTTGAAATGCAGTTCCTACTGAGTTTATGTCGCTTCGTATGGTTGTAGCTCGTGAGTACGGCTCACTTGCGTCAAATTTGAGAGTATTCCGTATCAGCGCAGGAGCTTGAGAGATCGTGAGCTTAAAAATAGATGGACAGAGCGATTTAAAGCTTGTATCCTCCAGTTGAAACGAGTCTGGAGTGCAACTATAATTCTGTCAATAGCTTTTTACATCAAGTGGCCGCTGTTATGGTTTTATTCCAGTGCCCGGTGTTTCGGGCTGTGTTGAATTGAAGCCCAGTTGACTGATGAATCGTTTCAAGCTAGTTAAAATAATAGTAAAATGATACAAATAAAAAATGTGACACATTTTGGGTTCACCTAGAACACAGAGTTGACAGAAACTTGGGGAATACGCTTAACTGATGGGAATCAAGAAGGTTGGAACCGGTCGTGTACTGCCAAACGGTTTTCAGTAACATCGTGAGTAGTTTCCTTGATAAACACAAGAGATATTTTTCTGTTCATGCATGTATGCATAAGATCAAATGGATGTCGACAGTTAGTTTGAATTAGCGGGATATAGGAGACAGACCCAATTTAGAACCAGTGTGGAAATTAACGATATCATTTATTCCCGGGACACGGTTGACGGGAGTCTAGAGAAAGGTAAAAATGAAGTTTTTTCGGTCAGGTCCTGCCACAGTGTATAGCTATGTTTGTTAGAAATTGTGGCGAAATTAAGGCGCGGGAAGGAACTCAGTGTCATTCAGCGATCTTCGTGTTTCTCCGTCTCCTGGGCAATTCCCCTTTTTTAACGGTAAAATCGATTGCAATTCCTATATCTGGAATAATAATTCTTTTTTGGTCGATTTCAACTGAATTTCGATGAATTCAAGAAAACGTGTAGACAGAATTGTACCAGGGACGAAAAGTGTTTGAAATGGCTTAAAGGCATCTCATCAAATAATTTTACACCTCTGTGAAAGGGCTTCCAACTGCGTGTTGCTCATACATTTTTCACAAATAATTTGTTACTGCCTACAACATCGGCTCTATTCCTGTCCACATCTCTGCTTTCTACTCCTCAAGGTAACGGATTCATCGACGGCGACGAATTGGAAACGTTTCTCAACCGACTAGTGGACTGCATCATTCCCGATGAGGCAAAACAGGTGAATTAGCACCGGCTGATTTTCTCTGTTTATCTCGCTGCGTTTGATGAAAAAGGCCTTTCTCCACTCTGTCATTGGTGTTTCGCCCGACTGTGCGCTTTTTTCAGGTCCTAATGGATGTTGTCCAGACAAACTCTAATGTTGTGCGGGCGGTCTGCAGAAAAACACCATTGTTCTTCATGTCACTTTGTCGACACATGTAATTATATCAGGAATCGGACAGAATGTCTGATTCTGCAACGCTGTGGACATTCATCCTTGTTTACTTTGACCATTTACTGAATTGATTTGACCTGATCACACGAAGTGGGAAGCAACAGAGTGCGACTCACTATGAATAAATGTTAAGGTAGATAGAGAATGTCTGTTCTGCAACGCTGTGGACATTCATCCTTGTTTACTTTGACCATTTACTGAATTGATTTGACCTGATCACACGAAGTGGGAAGGAACAGAGTGCGACTCACTATGAATAAATGTTAAGGTAGATAGCATAGATATAAATATTGATTTATATATATATATATATAAAGGTAGGTCTATTGGGTCAGGATTTCGTAGTTACATAAATGTATGAAATACCTAATGGTATTCCTAATCATAGGTATTCGTGATACACTACTCATAAGGTCGCTGAAAATTCTTCGATAGCACATGACTGGATTCGCCCTTTTTGGGGCTCATCAGATAGGCGGAGTCCCCGAAATTCCATCAACCCTATGATCTATCTGAAACGATAACGATATACACTCATTTGTAAGCAAATTTAGTTTAGCGAGAGACTCACCTGAAACCTTGTGATTAGTGCATTACGAATATACACGTATCGCGATATCTCGAATATCGTAGAAACTAAGATATGGGGCGGCCTGGTGCAGCACATTCAGTTGCCTGGAAACATTACAAACGGTATATTTAGCTGGGTTCCAGGTGAGTCCCTCGCAAAACCAAATTAGTTTGCAAATGAGTGTATTTTGCTACTCAAAAGTAGCTTAGCCTACTCCGTATATTTGCAAAACATAGGCATGTGGTAGCCGCCGCAGAGAAACTTAGATTTTTTCGGATGTCTGAAGCGTTTGTACCACAACACGAAAAGTACTTTTAAACTATACTACCACTCTTTTTTATAAACTACACCAAAGTTAGTGAGGGTTAAACTAATTCGGTTGTCAGGTCCTTCAAAACCCACATTACTCTCGTCTTTCTACACTGTCGTTCGAGAATGCCCCTATCAAAATGGAGAAACACTGAACTCAGGTTTTGCTCTTATTAGAGATAATCAGCGGTGCTTATCCTTTGCCTCGAATCCGATGTGTAAGTTTCCTTGATAAACACAAGAGATATTTTTCTGTTCATGCATGTATGCATAAGATCAAATGGATGTCGACAGTTAGTTTGAATTAGCGGGATATAGGAGACAGACCCAATTTAGAACCAGTGTGGAAATTAACGATATCATTTATTCCCGGGACACGGTTGACGGGAGTCTAGAGAAAGGTAAAAATGAAGTTTTTTCGGTCAGGTCCTGCCACAGTGTATAGCTATGTTTGTTAGAAATTGTGGCGAAATTAAGGCGCGGGAAGGAACTCAGTGTCATTCAGCGATCTTCGTGTTTCTCCGTCTCCTGGGCAATTCCCCTTTTTTAACGGTAAAATCGATTGCAATTCCTATATCTGGAATAATAATTCTTTTTTGGTCGATTTCAACTGAATTTCGATGAATTCAAGAAAACGTGTAGACAGAATTGTACCAGGGACGAAAAGTGTTTGAAATGGCTTAAAGGCATCTCATCAAATAATTTTACACCTCTGTGAAAGGGCTTCCAACTGCGTGTTGCTCATACATTTTTCACAAATAATTTGTTACTGCCTACAACATCGGCTCTATTCCTGTCCACATCTCTGCTTTCTACTCCTCAAGGTAACGGATTCATCGACGGCGACGAATTGGAAACGTTTCTCAACCGACTAGTGGACTGCATCATTCCCGATGAGGCAAAACAGGTGAATTAGCACCGGCTGATTTTCTCTGTTTATCTCGCTGCGTTTGATGAAAAAGGCCTTTCTCCACTCTGTCATTGGTGTTTCGCCCGACTGTGCGCTTTTTTCAGGTCCTAATGGATGTTGTCCAGACAAACTCTAATGTTGTGCGGGCGGTCTGCAGAAAAACACCATTGTTCTTCATGTCACTTTGTCGACACATGTAATTATATCAGGAATCGGACAGAATGTCTGATTCTGCAACGCTGTGGACATTCATCCTTGTTTACTTTGACCATTTACTGAATTGATTTGACCTGATCACACGAAGTGGGAAGCAACAGAGTGCGACTCACTATGAATAAATGTTAAGGTAGATAGCATAGATATAAATATTGATTTATATATATATATATATAAAGGTAGGTCTATTGGGTCAGGATTTCGTAGTTACATAAATGTATGAAATACCTAATGATATTCCTAATCATAGGTATTCGTGATACACTACTCATAAGGTCGCTGAAAATTCTTCGATAGCACATGACTGGATTCGCCCTTTTTGGGGCTCATCAGATAGGCGGAGTCCCCGAAATTCCATCAACCCTATGATCTATCTGAAACGATAACGATATACACTCATTTGTAAGCAAATTTAGTTTAGCGAGAGACTCACCTGAAACCTTGTGATTAGTGCATTACGAATATACACGTATCGCGATATCTCGAATATCGTAGAAACTAAGATATGGGGCGGCCTGGTGCAGCACATTCAGTTGCCTGGAAACATTACAAACGGTATATTTAGCTGGGTTCCAGGTGAGTCCCTCGCAAAACCAAATTAGTTTGCAAATGAGTGTATTTTGCTACTCAAAAGTAGCTTAGCCTACTCCGTATATTTGCAAAACATAGGCATGTGGTAGCCGCCGCAGAGAAACTTAGATTTTTTCGGATGTCTGAAGCGTTTGTACCACAACACGAAAAGTACTTTTAAACTATACTACCACTCTTTTTTATAAACTACACCAAAGTTAGTGAGGGTTAAACTAATTCGGTTGTCAGGTCCTTCAAAACCCACATTACTCTCGTCTTTCTACACTGTCGTTCGAGAATGCCCCTATCAAAATGGAGAAACACTGAACTCAGGTTTTGCTCTTATTAGAGATAATCAGCGGTGCTTATCCTTTGCCTCGAATCCGATGTGTAAGTAGAGTGTACTCCCAGTGAAAGGAAGAAGGCCTTCTCTGCGGGGTTGTTTAGTGGAGAAACACCAACTGAACAATTACAGACTATTGGACACGGAAGCAAAACTCTCATCTCCTTGAACGTGTCTTTCTGAACTTTCTTTGATATTCATTGACTGTTTCTTAAATGCGAGCAAATGCTACGAAGCGATTACACAAATTCCGTAATAGATCTCACATTTCGAGAAACGCAAAGCGGATTCACGAGAAGAAACTACTCGCATGCCTCATCAGTAGTATCCACCGTTATCCGACAAGGGCTGTTACTGTGTTGGTCGTGTTAAAGGACTGTGTCGCCTGTTTGGACTTTCCAGTGAGGTAGCTTCATGAACATTAAAAAAATCGTTCAGCTGTAGCACCCTTCCAGCGCCTAGCTGCCATGCCACTCAAAGGCTGCCCGAGGGTTGGGATACTGCCAGGTTACCCGAGCCTAGGCAGAGAAATTCGAGAGATCGGGTTCGAACCACGGACTTTACGGTCAGTAAATTTGCGTTCTAACCATATGGGCCATCTTCCCTCCACCCGCATGAGCCCTTGGATCTACACGGACTACACGGATAATACACTTCAAAGGGGCACCTTGTAGCTTTTGCGCTGAGGGGATGAAAGTTTCCACCTGTGCTAACTAGATCCATGTGAAGCTTCGAGGAGACTCTAGAATCAACTCAACTGGCATAATTGAAAACTAACTTCTGAGAGTAATGCACGCTGCTACTCAGTAATTGAAAGTAGCCACCAAACATGAGAAGCTGTCATTTACTCCACAAGACAAGTTCGGACATAAAATGGGCGAAAACTGAAGGATTCGAGTCTGAAACATACACATTTCTGAGGGAGATGATTTTTCCATAACTAAGTCAGAACTACTGTTCTCAAGAACAAGTAGATATGCAGTTGGTGGTAACAGTTTACTGCCTGAAACTTGTACCATGACCTAAGAAAACCCTGAGTTGTACTGTGTTGTCATATCCGAAGAGCAATCAGTGACGATAAAAAATCAATGGGGCTCGAAGTTACAGGAGGGCACACTGAAATGCAGGCAAAATTGTTTGTGCTGGCTTATCGCCGTAATATCTCTGATGCGCGTTTGATTTTTCCTACATGCTAGGCACAGCTAATTGCCAGAGCAAAAAAGCCACGTGATCCGCGAACAGATATCACTTAGTCGAAAATGGGACGGAGCTATACATTCAATCAATTTAAAGGCGATCGATAACACAACGCCAATGCAAAGTCAGCCAGTAATTATCCGTTGTGGTTGAATTGAATACAGAAACAATGCACCCTGCCACGATGCAAACTACGGTGGGAGTTTCAAGTAGAGCATAAAATTAACGGAACCTCAAGAACTGCGCCTACCTGATGAGTCCCAAAAGGAAGAAACCGGTCGTGGGCTGTCGAAGAATTTTCAGCAACCTTGTGAGTAGTGTATTACGTTCATACGGTGGTAGTTGTTCGGACAGCATAGACAGACTGCATTTTTATCGATGAACACGGCTCACGTTTTTGCTTAAGTTATCTCTAAATCAACTCATGAAATGCTTGCTTTTGCCTCCGGACGAGAATCTTAAAATGCCCGTGTAAAACAAAGGTATCCAACCCAGGTGTCCCTCATATGTTTAACATTGGATGTCCGCCAGAACATTTTTCGTTTGATATTTAAGACCTTGTTGCCCATAGCAACGACCAGAATTGTTTGAAAGCTGAAATTTCAGGTGGACATGAATACTGTTTCTCCCATGCGAAACTAGAGTCCAGTACAGTTCCCCTCACCCCGTTCTTTGTGGGCAAATAGGCACGCGACTGTGTTGATCATGTGACCGAGGAGTAAGACGCGTCAACGCCAGACTCAATTTTGGTGAAAAGTTGAATACTGCTTCGTCTTTGATCGGATCAACCATTCAAAAGCCAGAGAAGACAACAGTTTTAATGCAAAAGGATCATGTATTTGAATCAAACTTTAAATGGCCAGTCTTCAGGCTATCAAGTGATCAATTTAGTCAAATTCCCGGGTTATTAGGACATTACCTTTTCAAGAAGAAAGCCAAAAACTAATAAATTATTTGATCGTTAACGGTTCTTTGCTGGACTATCAATGTTTACTGCTGTTGTGCGAAACTTTACTGGATCTTTTAATTCGAAGATCACAAACTTGCGTTTAATTGATCCGAATATGCCAAACTAAACATAGTACTGTCTGAAAATTTGTAAGCAGCGGTCCATTTTACCGGAAGTTTGTTTGGAAACGGCCCATTGCGGAACGCTTGCCCGGAGACGTTTGTATCAATCTAATTCAGGATTACAGTTCCTTGAGATCTCATCCAGAGATCTCGTTGAAATTCCCAGATCATTTCAAAACATTGAATGTTATTAGTCGTTGACGTTGTACTGATCTCGTGTATGCCAGTTTGAGTGCATACTACTGATGAAACCTGCAAGTAGTGTCTATTTATGTGTCCGATGGAAGGTTGATACGAATATCATGTGGACGCTTTTTGCAGCGTTTGTTTAATATTGTTTAATATTCTAAGAAGGTCTAGGAAAGTTCAAGAAGATGCTTCAGAATTGCGCAGGTGGATTTTTCTTTCATGTAAGCTGCTATGTTTACTTTCTTTCTTTTTTGGATAACTGTTTTCAAATTAAGGCGTCACAAGTCCAAAGTCTCCATATTGGGAATTTTTAACAGCACATTGAAAATCTGAACATCTGCTTTCATCAGTTACTGACTATAAGTGACTTAGATGGAAGAATAACTCACACGGTTAGTGAACCTTCAATCTGGGGAGTTGTAAACCGAGGAATTAGTCAATTCGTACTGCAACGAAGTGCGAGGTCCATGACTGAAGAATGAGTGGCGCCATATCCTGGTGATTAGATGCTCATGACTCAACGGCTAAGAGTTCACCTACTTGCCGGAAAGTCGCGAGACTCCCGTTAAGTATGAAAGTACCCTACAGTGCTTCTTGGACTGTTTAAGTCTTCCGAAAGATCCAAGATTATTCAAATTTAATGGGAAATCCACTCACCTTCATGGTCTCACAGAAGGATTCTCCCTCGTTCGAAAAGCATTTTGCAGGAGGTTATCCTTGTAGGGAACCCAGAATGCCTTCTCCATGGTGTTTCTTTGGTGGAATTATTGTTCTGTTTTTGTGCCCGCGATCTCTTGTTCGGCTACTTTTAGTTGATAAGAGCGTTCACCAATCGCACTGTAGATTCTCCACAAGAGTCTGAGTACATCTGGCGCTAAGTCTCGCTGTGACCGACAGATTCGTCAAAAAAGCACCGGGTTAGTCACAAATAGGGCAAATGGAACTTTAATTTAGGACGGGGAGAAGAAAGATCTCATTGCGGCAAATAGAGTTGTTGCTAACGAAGGCTGAGTTAATAACCCGAGCGCGTATCCTTGTTAACGATTTCTTGACATCTCCGTAATCAGTTCAACCAAATGAAGTTCTCGAACGTTGAGTAGCAAGGTGAACAATACTCCTTTGACTGCGTGAACACAAAAGGCATGCGACTTCCTCACAGTGTGAGAAGAGATAAATACGCCATGCTCTCGGTCCACCTCCAAGTCTCTTTCGAACAGCCATATTCAATGAAACATTTCGTGCGCCGGTTCAGTGATAACCTGAGGGAATCAAGCATACTCATCGATATTTCGCGACCCACATTCTCTGATATTGTTGTCAGCCCCACCAACTGTGGGAGATCAATTTTGAATATTCTACTTGTGTAACGGTGATACCACTGATGGAAGGCACACGAGTAGTATGTGTTTTTCTCGGAATTTCGCTTTGCGTCTCTTGAAAAGTAGAAATCTGTTGCGGAATTTGTGGAGTCGCTTTGTACCATTTGCTTGGATTTGAGCAATGAATGATTGGATTCAATGAATATCCAGGAAGGTTCAAAGGGACGCATTCAGGAGAAGGCGGGTGTCCAGTTTTTGTAAATAAGATGCAAATGAGAGTTTTGCTTCCCCGTCCAATGGTCTGTAACCGGTCAGTTGGTATTTTCTAATAAATAACTCCGCAACGAAGGCCTTCTTCCTTTCACCGGTATCCCCGTTTTTGTCTGTAAGCTGGTTGTTCTTAATTACTATTTGCTGTTCTAAAATTGACCAAAATAGCGAATTTTTCATTCACGGACTTAGGATTTCTCCAAGAGCGACTGGGACGAATTGGTCAGCGAACTAATGACTGCAATCGATACGAATAATGACAACAGAATCGATCTCCGTGAAGTGAGTTGCCATGTGATTCCGCACTGAAATGCGTTTCTATTTTTCCCACTTAAGTTGTTGATCCCAATTGATGTGGTCTCATTAGATTTTGATTCAAATACGTACAGGCAAGTGCAGGCAGGTCGAGATGAGACATTACTCTCTGTTGATTTTTAAGACGATGGAAAGGAAATGTGAAGTCAGTACAAATGTGGGCCACATAGTAAATAAATGAAAGTTTCCCATCCACACATCACTTTCGTTTGGGAAATGCTCCCCTCGTCTCGTGGGCGAAGACCGAAGTAGTGAAGCACTGGAATCGACGTTTGATCTTATTAGACCTCATCATTAGTGCATATCCTCGGCCGTGCCGAGGTTTGAACTCTTCACATCTGACATGCGAGGCGAGCGCGTTACCACCCGTCCTGAAAAGTTGAGTCACTCGATCGACATAGCCAGGACGGTTACTGCGCCGAGCAGACCGGGCGTGTCGTTCAGGCACGATGAACACGTTCACCTGTTCAGAGGTGTAAACCCAGATGTGTCTGGTGTGGGCCAATCAAGTAAGGGCGATACGTTAACGTCGCTTCACATGTCAGATGTTGGTAATCGAAGAATATGCACCGCCGAGGAGCTAAACTCAGAGCAAAACGCAAGTCCAAGTCCGTCATGGGTTACTTGCTGACCTTTGGAGCATATCGATAGGGATTCGATCTTGGCACCGAAATGTCTTCGCCACGATCTGTGTTCTCCAACTGTACCCTCACTGTTCTTTACCATGAAGATATTTCTGCAGCCGTCAGTCTACTGGTAAGCTAATTCACTCAAGTGTTGATCTGCCATTTGTAGACGTACGGTCGTTTTCTCCACGAGAGTTGTGGAGTAGTAATCAAACTGCGTTTTTTTAAAATGCATAATCATACATGTCATGCAATCTATTGTACACTTTAACTATGTGATCAACCAAATTCAGTTTGTTATCGAAGCGTTTCCAGCAGCCTCCAAGAAGGTATGCTGCGATATCTCGAATGACTCAGTGTCAGCTGAAACGTAGGTGTACAGCACATTCACTTGGAGACTATCCAGAAAGATTCCGTTGAGTCGAACGTTAAAACCTCACTGGTGTGCAAATGAGCGTATTTCACAAAAGACATTTGTCATCTTGTGTGGCTAGAGGGCTTCATTCTTATATGAAAGGAATGAAAAATAGATTGTTTTCTTTTTCAAACTGAGCAGAACTAACATTGCATACTTCTAACACAGCATGAAACGAACTCACTTTGAATACCGCTGAAGCTGCGAACTCTTGATCTGGCTCCTAAAGCGATCCCTTAGATTTACCCCAAGGAAGAATTTCTAATTTATGTCAACTGCCGCTGGGCTTCTGACGGGAGGCTCACATGGAACCCAGCTGAATCTTTCGTGTGTGATACACTTACTAATCTGGATGTGTTACTCTAGGCTGCCTCGTGTTTCAAGTTGGTCGTGGGCTGTTAAAGAGCTTTCAGGAACCTTAGGAGTAGTGTATTACGTCCATCCAACTTATTGTGACATCTCGAATTTCGTACTACCTGAAACATGCAGCGGCCTGGCGTAGTTGGATATGAAGGT
>NW_008752073.1:326877-327489 GCF_000715545.1 Opisthorchis viverrini | reverse complement strand
TTTCTAATAAATAACTCCGCAACGAAGGCTTTCTTCCTTTTACCGGTATCCCCGTTTTTGTCTGTAAGCTGGTTGTTCTTAATTACTATGTACTGTTCTAAAATTGACCAAAATAGCGAATTTTCCATTCACGGACTTAGGATTTCTCCAAGAGCGACTGGGACGAATTGGTCAGCGAACTAATGACTGCAATCGATACGAATAATGACAACAGAATCGATCTCCGTGAAGTGAGTTGCCATGTGATTCCGCACTGAAATGCGTTTCTATTTTTCCCACTTAAGTTGTTGATCCCAATTGATGTGGTCTCATTAGATTTTGATTCAAATACGTACAGGCAAGTGCAGGCAGGTCGAGATGAGACATTACTCTCTGTTGATTTTTAAGACGATGGAAAGGAAATGTGAAGTCAGTACAAATGTGGGCCACATAGTAAATAAATGAAAGTTTCCCATCCACACATCACTTTCGTTTGGGAAATGCTCCCCTCGTCTCGTGAGCGAAGACCGAAGTAGTGAAGCACTGGAATCGACGTTTGATCTTATTAGACCTCATCATTAGTGCATATCCTCGGCCGTGCCGAGGTTTGAACTCTTCACATCTGACATGCGA
>NW_008752073.1:318601-322203 GCF_000715545.1 Opisthorchis viverrini | reverse complement strand
GAGCGCGTTACCACCCGTCCTGAAAAGTTGAGTCACTCGATCGACATAGCCAGGACGGTTACTGCGCCGAGCAGACCGGGCGTGTCGTTCAGGCACGATGAACACGTTCACCTGTTCAGAGGTGTAAACCCAGATGTGTCTGGTGTGGGCCAATCAAGTAAGGGCGATACGTTAACGTCGCTTCACATGTCAGATGTTGGTAATCGAAGAATATGCACCGCCGAGGAGCTAAACTCAGAGCAAAACGCAAGTCCAAGTCCGTCATGGGTTACTTGCTGACCTTTGGAGCATATCGATAGGGATTCGATCTTGGCACCGAAATGTCTTCGCCACGACCTGTGTTCTCCAACTGTACCCTCACTGTTCTTTACCATGAAGATACTTCTGCAGCCGTCAGTCTACTGGTAAGCTAATTCACTCAAGTGTTGATCTGCCATTTGTAGACGTACGGTCGTTTTCTCCACGAGAGTTGTGGAGTAGTAATCAAACTGCGTTTTTTTAAAATGCATAATCATACATGTCATGCAATCCATTGTACACTTTAACTTTGCGATCAACAAAATTCAGTTTGTTATTGAAGCGTTTCCAGCAGCCTCCAAGAAGGTATGCTGCGATATCTCGAATGACTCAGTGTCAGCTGAAACGTAGGTGTACAGCACATTCACTTGGAGACTATCCAGAAAGATTCCGTTGAGTCGAACGTTAAAACCTCACTGGTGTGCAAATGAGCGTATTTCACAAAGGACATTTCTCATCTTGTGTGGCTAGAAGGCTTCATTCTTATATGAAAGGAATGAAAAATAGATTGTTTTCTTTTTCAAACTGAGCAGAACTAACATTGCATACTTCTAACACAGCATGAAACGAACTCACTTTGAATACCGCTGAAGCTGCGAAATCTTGATCTGGCTCCTAAAGCGATGCCTTAGATTTACCCCAAGGAAGAATTTCTAATTTATGTCAACTGCCGCTGGGCTTCTGACGGGAGGCTCACATGGAACCCAGCTGAATCTTTCGTGTGTGATACACTTACTATCTGGATGTGTTACTCTAGGCTGCCTCGTGTTTCAAGTTGGTCGTGGGCTGTTAAAGAGCTTTCAGGAACCTTAGGAGTAGTGTATTACGTCCATCCAACTTATTGTGACATCTCGAATTTCGTACTACCTGAAACATGCAGCGGCCTGGCGTAGTTGGATATGAAGGTCCTGAACAGGAATTCAGTTGGGTTCTAGATGAGCCTCCCGCTAAAATCAAAATGGCCTGCAGATGTCCGTATAAGTCGAATTTCGCGCAATTTGTGTTCAACTAGAACATCCGGGACTGCACCTAGCTAATGAATCGCAAGAAAGGCGAAACTGGTCGTGGGCTGTCGCTAAGCTTTCGGTAACCTTATGAGTAGTGTGTTGTGTCCATATGAAGTTCGATTAGCTTGTAGCGTGGTCGCACAGGGATAGTTGATCGGTTCCTCTTCCCAATGAGCTTGGCGATAAACTAAGGTTATATTCCACAATGGCTCCGAGGAATTTGAATCGATGGATAAATAGTGATTGGGGATGGGTACCTGTCAAAAGGGCACATAATCCGCCTAGTTGAGGTGCGCTAAGCGTCTTGGAATTTCGAAACCCGAAGCTTAGAACATTTCTTACGATTAATCAACGAGTCTTAGTGACTACTAACTTAATTGCATGTGAGGCTCCAAATGGCGATGCCCGCAACCCTTCACACTCCCATCGGTATAACCCTGGCGGTGAAGGGAGCAAAAAACAGGTGGGTTGTAGAAGACAGGGCGAAACAGATGAAGTGAACAGTTACTTATTAAATGCTCGTCCGAGTTGATAGTCACGAGGATTTTCGCTTACCCAGTCACAGAAACTGGGGTCGGTGAACAAAACTGCGTTTATCGGTAAGTCGCTCCAGTAAAAGACCTGGAATGGCTTTAGGGTAATCAGGGATCCTCGTTTACCCAGTCACCAAAACAAGTCTTATCAAAACATGGTTCACTGCGTTTATCGGTAAGTAGCTCCAGCAAAAGACCTGGAATGGCTTTAGGGTAATCAAGGAACAATAAACGTCCAGTTTCGGCCTTTTTATTGAACACTGAGGAAGCCGACGCGCCGGCATCCAAAATACCGTGCGATGTTTTGCTGCACAGACTGTTATGTCTCGTCAGTTATCTGGCAGAGATAACAAGACCATACCAAAGTCATTTCTTGCGTGGGGTGGTTATCTCGGCTAGGAACTTTCCCGCTGCTAAGACACAAACTTAACAGAATCCGGACAAGGTTTGGGCCAAAAACGCGAACACGAGACAAAGATCTCAAACTTTGTGTGATTCCAGGTTGTCAGGTATTTTCTTCACAATACCGGTTGCCGGTTCGTCTGATTAGGCTTCTCCTGTCTTTCAACGATTGTCATGCTTAATCCACATCAAATAAGACTAGTTAGAAGACTACCCTCGAAGTGGGCTTCACCCGCGTGCGACAGTATTTTTGTGGGAAGCCCTGACAGGCAAGTCAGTCGATCGACTTTAGTCGGGGCATTTGAATACACGAATCATACCACTCGAGCTTGGACACACTGGCCGATTCTGATATCTACTAGTCGCAAATACACCCTGTTTTCCTAAACTTCGTCACGGTAGGGGAGCGAACCATCTAGAAATGCTGAGAACTATGCCAGGCTAATGAATCCATTACTGTTTTTCTGGATGACTGCTTTTTTGAACGAGCCATTAATCCGTTCGCACAGAGCTCACAAAATGAAATCGATCCATCAAACCATTTTTTGTTGTCACTTGAGGGGTCGACGTGACATCCATTTTCGCTGATTCGGCCTTGAGGCTTTGCTCCTTGCTGAATATGGTTTCCGGCGAGCTGCGTGTGCGCACATTGGCCATCTGAACGCGTGATACTCTACGGTTGGGTGATTGAAAAATGAGCGACCAGAGTGTCATGAACGAAAAACCTTTCCCCTTATTAGTCAATCTATATGAGTGTTTGTAACTTTGGCTTGACATCTGACAAGATAACGTTACCAAAATATTCTGTCCGTTTTCAGATGGCCCAACTTTTACCCACGGACGAAGAATTCATCTTTTTGTTTCAGAAGGAGAACAAACTCAGTTCCAGTGTGGATTTTATGAAAGTAAGAAGGAACGATGTTTTACCACCACACATGAGGAGCTAACATTCCTGACGTCTAACGACTTTGTCTATTTATATACCAAGATTGTCCTTAGAAGGAATTCAAGCGTTCTGTAACTTTGTGAGTAGTATCTTCCGTGTACATCATTGCCTTATTGTGCAGACCTGTTGACTCGGCTGTTTTATTTCAGGTGTGGAAAGAATTTGACAAAGATCACAGTGGATATATCGAAGCTGATGAACTGAAAGTGAGTAATGATCACATCGAAGGGTATTTTTCTGCTTTACGCATCCACGGATCAAAAGCGGGTGGAATCTAACGGCCGGAGATTAACTCAACCTAAGACATAAGTTTTACCTTTGTTGCCGGTCGCCATGGTGAAACTGGTTGTTTAAGGAGTGAAATTGTACGAAGAAGGTCCTCAAAACGGCTTTCACCAATGGAAGTCACAATACTCC
>NW_008752073.1:318192-318569 GCF_000715545.1 Opisthorchis viverrini | reverse complement strand
AAAAAAGGCTAACAAAAAATCTGACAGACCTCGATAAAATTGTCCGATTTCGTACTCCATACCAAGAAACACCGTTTTTCAGAAATATTGTCGTGGACACTCTTGCTAACAAATTAGTGCATCTACGTAATGCACTACTCATGTGGTTGGTGAAAATTCTCCGACAGTCCACGACCGATTTCGCCTTTCTTGGGGCTCATCAGGTAGGCTCAGTTCCTGAGTTTCCGTCAACCTTACGTTCTGCTTGGAACCAAAGGGCACGAAATTAGCGAACTACACTCATTTTCAAACACATTTGGTTTTGTGGGAAGGGCGTAACCGGTCGTGGGCTGTCGAAGAATTTTCAACAACCTTATGAGTAGTGCATGACGAATATA
>NW_008752073.1:296276-318187 GCF_000715545.1 Opisthorchis viverrini | reverse complement strand
CTTATGAGTATGCATGACGAATATACATGTATCGTGATATCTCGAATATCGTCGCGACCGAAACATGAGGCGGACTTTCGATGTGCAGTTCTGTTACTGGGTCGTGAACGTACCGGTTAAAAGCCCAATGCAAACCAGGGGTTTCATGGCTTGCACGCTCAAGGTCAGGCCATGAGAAGTCAGGTTTATTAGGCGTAAATTGTGGATAGATCATTTTACAGACTTTTCTTATCTGGCAAATGTCTGAGGATAACCAATCGAATGGATCGGCCGAGCGATAAACGCTGAAAACCGATCCATGACCGTGGAGAAGGGGCACAATACCAGTCTGAAATAATGAATTGTGGCAGCAAAGTGAGCATTCTCAATCCACCTAGCAACCCAAGTAAACATAACATAGCGCGGTTTCAAATTGACTGTAAAAAGAGTGCCTCTTTGTAAATTTTTGACATCACACTTACGAAACTGAAGACACGATGGGGTCCCTCTGGTCTGTAGTGTACATGCCAACTAGAAATTTCTTTGCGAGGACTCTCGTTAAACTTTCTTCGCACACAACTTCTGGAGACTACGTCTACCTGATGGGTCTCAAACAAGACGAAACTTTACTTGGATGTCTGAGGATGTTATACAGCCCTCCTATCTTGCACTCTAAACGGACATTTAGGGGTTTTTATAAAATCATTCTGATTTCCAGTATTCTTTCATTTGTTACATAAATCCAAGGGATTGGTCGAATTCCAGAATAGAGGCAATAGGAGCATTCCCAAACAGGCCACATTGGGACCACCGATATTCCTTTCTGTTGCGATCAAAGTCAGTTTGCCGGACCACCAACTCATGTCCCGCAACAAAAACGATCTTGCCATAGGTGTGCGAAAAAACAACCTGTCACTGCTTTTCAATGCTCCAGGGGGCAATCCGAACAACAGAAGGATCGTCGGTGTTGTGCGATCAGATAGACGTTGACCTGTTCACCGAGCTTGGTAATTGGATTACAAATGTCTCGTCAGCATTTTAGATGAAACCACAGGAGCGCACTTTTGTCCGAGTTTATATAGCTAGCAAAGACTAACTGGTATCTGTTGCTGTGATTGGATGACAGGATCCCACCCTCCCCGGAATCTTATTGGTCCATTTCCAACTGTGTTGCGTCGTTGTCCGTTTTCGCTGAATTTGATTGGCACCCTGAATAGTTTCCGTCCTTGGACTTATTATTCTTGGTCTAGCTGATCAACCAGCAATTATCAAATCCGAGCTAAAAATATTCCGTTGAATTCCCAAGGCACTTTCTTTTCAGTGAGTGTCGAATCTCTCAAAAATAATTGCTGTGGAATGGTCATTGTAGGTGCGCAGTGGAATATACCTTTTCGGTTTGCGAGTCATGGATATTCCAACCCAGGAGCTTACATCAATAAATCGAATATTGATACCTTGTCTACACGTACCATTATACTCATAAAGGTGCTGAAAAATCTTCGACAGCCGACTGCCGGTTTCACACACTTCTTGAGGCGCACCATGAACGAGAGAAAAAAGGCTGGCTTCAGTTCAGTCTGACGTTAAAATGGTTGAACATAGACATTTTGATGGCGCAGCAGGATTTTGAATGTCCGACTAGATGGGTCCGACTAGATGGGACAAGATGCGGTTCACAGTTGAGGCGCACGGCTTGTTTCTCCTCCTCGTTTGCATCGTTACATACATCTCAGTGAGCGTGAAGGACATCTGACTGTTCCACCTACCCGAGTCTCGTCAAAGTTGCATGATATAACCGGCAGAAAGATCGGTAGTGGGGCTCTATCGCAACAAAGAGTTAGCTTTCATGTGGAACGTTTTCCGTCCCATAGCTTCTTGACAAGGTACGGATTCAAAATTAGCATGTCGTGTCGTGTGGTTCACCTGTTACATCTTTTTGGTGCCTAGGGCTGGGATAATGCCAGGTTTACCAAGCCTAGAAAAGGGAATTCAGGGAGTTGAGGCCAGGTTCGAACCCTTTCGGCCAGTGAATTCGTGTTGTAACTACTGAGCTATCTCTTTCTTCAAAAGAAAGGTGGTGTTAGTGAAACTGTAAGCGAACAAAACGGAGTGGCTGTTCGCCACCTCAGTCGTCGTCTTGAATGGTGGGCTGAAAAATCAAAGATGAGTTCAGTTAGTCCCCTCCAACACAAAAAACACGATACCCCTTGTCGAATCGTTCGTAGCCCAGCTGCCGTGCCACCCGAAGGAAGCATGGGGGCTGGGATACTGTCAGGCTGTCCAAGCCTAGATGGGAAAAGTCGAGATGCAGAGGTCTGGTTCGAACCACAAACTTTTCCGTCAGTTAATTTTTGCTCTGATCACTGAGCCATCTCGCCCCAAGCTTACCTTAATGGAGACATGTCAAGAGACGGTAGGTGACCACGTGATATAGATCCCTTGAATGAAGGATGAGTGGCGCCACACCATGTTCAATTTCAAGATAATCACACCGCTGACCAGCCGACCATGTTTCGAGTGTTCTGAGTTGAAACTACCAGCCGGGAGGTCGCGGGTTCGAAACCATCTGGATTTTACTAAAATTTCAACCGGTGATGATTCTCAATCGATTTTATACAGCCCAATAGCGATTCGCGTCTTTATTGCATGGATTATCTTCACTTAGCGAGAAGAAATCTCGATCGATATCTGCCAAAATTTCTCCAGACGATATGTGTTTATGATCGGTTAAACATCCCGGAGAGTACGAAGATTGTACTTCCAGAAAGTGCGCATCTTGACTGGGTTCAGTTCCAATGAGGAAACTAATTGAAGACAGAATCTAACAACCTTAAGGTATGTATTTTAGTGAAAGGCTTCTAGAAGAATTTGCGGCAATATTGTCTCGTTATTAAATCATTTTCCGATGTAGGGCTGTTGTGGTGGAAAACGAACAACTATTTGCACCGAACTACTTATTTGGCTTAATTCAACATTGATTTTCATCGAGGATGAAATCACTTGACACGGTAAATCCCAGGAAATTCATTGTGTGGCAATTGACATTTTTTTACTTATCGTTCCAGGATTTTTTAGCACTTTTGCTGAAGCAGTCAACAATAGAAGATGAGGAGAAATTGGTTGAATATACGGACGCAATCGTGAGTTCACTTGGTCGTTTATCACACTCCTGAGTCAATGAGTACCTATCATTTGTTTCTAGAGCTCCACGTGACTTGAGTCGATTGATCGAAAAACTATTCCGTACTAGGCTTTTCGATAATTACAGCTCTGCCTTCTGGTATCGAAACTTCTAGGGGACAGATATCGAGCAGGCATAATATTGTACAAGCTTGAAAAGCCACTCTCCCGAAAACGGGGATGTTTCACGTACAGGTAGCAAAGATTTTTCAAAAGACGAACAAGTTTAATTAGTGTGTATATGGAGCATAAACTATACTAAAGGTAAAAAAACTATCCAGTATATTGGTATAATATGTGCGCTGATGGGCGAGGTTCGTGTACGACAGCAAAACGTCGAGCTGCCGGAGAATTCGTTCCAGCGAATTTGTATTTGTCACCAGTTCGTCGTTTCAGAATGATTTCCTGAGTGGATTAATGCGCGAAAAATTGGTATGCTGATAAACAACGAACAAGCCAAATGGACAATAAAAAATACAGTTATACAAAATTGATGCAAACTGAACTCACTTGGGCGCGCGCCACAGAAAGTGCAAACGAAAAAAGTTACTAGCAACTAAAGTGGGAAAGCATTACATTGTACAGTAGGTCATTAGGGAGCAGAGAGGGCTCAAATGGTTACTGCGCAAATCTATTGACCGGAAGGTTCGTGGATACTAGCAACTAAAGTGAGAAAGCATTACATTGTACAGTAGGTCATGAGGGAGCAGAGAGGAGTCAATTGGTTAGAGCGCAAATCTATTGACCGGAAGGTTCGTGGTTCGAACCCGACTTGTGTTTGTCGAATTGCCCTGCCTAGGCTTGGGCAACCTGGCAACATCCCAGTCCTCGTGCATCCTTCGGGTAGCATGGCAGCCAGAAACCGGGGAATGTTACTGCTAAACAATATTTTAAGGCCATGAGAAACGTTCACTTCGAAATAACAGTTTTGGGCTTGACCAGATGTGATGTCATCGTTTCCGATACGTCAAATATTCTACTCAGCGTTTTGCATTTCGGGGTGCGCTACACTACTAGTTGAAGGAAGAAGGCCTTCTCTGTGGAGTTATTTATTAGAAAAGGCCAACTGAACAGTTAAAGACTATTGAACAGGGAAGAAAAACTCTCGTATGCATCTTGTTTACAAAAGCTGAATATCCATCTTCTCCTTAAACTCGTCTTCCAGAATTTTCCTGGATATTCATTGACTGTTGCTCAAATGCAAGCAAATTCAACTTCACAAACTGCGTAAGAAATATCACTTTTCAAGAGACACGAAGCGGATTTACGAGAAAACATACTACTCACATGCCTCACCAGTAGTATCCGCCGTCACTCTAGTGGTAAACAGACACTGATGAAACAGTTTTGAGTAATCAGTATGGAAATGAGGACTGGCTAACCTAGAACAGTTAAAAAGTAGAGAGTGGGTGATGTTGTGCGCAAGTATCTTGGGTGTTTGCCCAACTGTTGGGAATTCCATACTGAACTTGTATAGATTATCTAAATTCAGGGCCCCGGAAGAGGTGATACGACCAACTTATGGACACTCTGGTTGCTAAGAAAGACTGAATGGTTCTGATTTAAGTGATCTCAGGATTTTCTTGAAGGCAATAGCTCCACTTTCTCCTTTAACAATATTTTTATATGTTTCACTCATCCAATACCCACAGGATTATTCTGGTCATCCGAGGAGTGCTAGCTAATATAAACCACGTCTGGAAGAAAAAAACATTCGATCCGTACATATTCAAAATGTCAGGTGTCCGAAAGAATCGCCTATGACTTTAGCCCCCGTGGTTGTTTCTGTTCTTTAATCAATCACCCATGACATCACCAATCGATAAGTTACTTTGTAGCAACTCACGCGATCGTTTCACTGCATTGCCTAGCTTATCAGTGCGATAGTGAAGTTTGTGGAACAGTGAGACCACTGATCAGATGTCTGCCCGGGTTTAAAGTTCCTAACACCGAACAGTGCTCAGTGTGTTTCCATTACGCTGCCGTTCTTGGGCGATGAAAATGGGCCAACTGGGCTTCAGATAGAATTTCCAGAAAATTCGAATGGTTCAGTTACATCTGTCCGTATTACACGACTTGCGCACTCATCTTCAAGCCAACTTGTTTTTGACGGGAACATTATAAAAGATATCATAAATGACAGGACTCACTTGATAAACAGGTGAGTCTCTTGTCAAAACCAAGGTGGTATGCAGATGAGTCTATAAGCTGAATTTCATGTCACTTTTGGTTCGACTATGACGTAAACTGCACCTAATTGATCGGCCTCAAGAAGCGCGAGACCGGTCGTTGGCTGCGGCAGAGTTTTCTGCGATCTTATCAGTAGCATATTATTTCTATACGAGGATTCATAGTAATTTCGAACGTCAGTTTATTCAGAAAAGTTCATGCTTAACTGTACAGGATACGGTAGTAAAAAAACAAAGCCAGTTATCCCTTAAATGTTTCAACATTTCCCATTAAGTCTCATACATCTTTGAAATGTAAATTGTCGAGCTTGCCTTTCGGAGATTCAACCTGTGACTTTCGGGTTAGCACAAACCATTCGGTCAGGATCAGCTGATTAGCTGTGCGATCAAATCACAGCTAGACAGGATTTAGCGCCACTCATCCTTCTATTACAGAATCCACATCACGCGACTGGCTTCTTTAGTGAGGACCACTCCTAACAAAGGGTTCCAGGGGAAGGGTATTCTTCTTCCTAAGTTAATTGCAAAGCTTTTGTTGATATCCTCAGGTGACTTCAAGAAATCTAACCAAGTGATATCATTCAATTCCGAAAAACCGAGGAACTTTATTATCCGTCCTTATTGGGAAACAGTCGGTTATCTGTTTACGTCGAGAAAGCGCAGTAGTTACGGCGTGAATTCAGTAACCGAAAAGTCAGTGGTTAAAACATAAACTCTGCATCTCGAATATTATCCAGGCTTGAGCACCCTAACAGTATCTCATCTCTGTCAGTTCCATCCGGTGGCTTCGTAGCTATCCTAGTGCCAAACAAGTTATTTCTATTAATACACATTAGGCAAGTCAGTTCGTTTCTGACAAGTACTCTCTTACTTGGTATACTTAACTATTCCACTGACGTCTATTTTTATGCCTCCACTAGCTAAAACTATTTGACTACAACAATGACGGGAAGCTTCAACTCAGCGAAATGTCCAGGTAGGTGGACCATTCTATCTTTCTTCAGCATAAAAATAGCATCATGCGCGGTCGGTCACTGAACAAATAAGTGATAGTTTGCGTTTCCATACCAGATGGGCAGCTGTTTTGTGTATTTCAGAGCACCGAAACACATGTTTTTACGATGAAGTTCCATTGTCTGGCGGTATTGGTAGTCATGCCATCAGGCTTTTGTGAATTCGTGTGAACGGTACCATGCCAAGAGCTGTGGTCATCTCTCAGCTGATGGTAGCGGTAGCTTGACAGCATGAGCTTCGGTTTCCTTCTTTCTAGTTGGTAGCATGTTAATCTAACGGAAATGATGTGTATACGAAATCGTGAGAAAAGATGGTCAAGGGATCTGAATAGTGAGACAGGCGATTGTTCCATTACTACACGCAGTTTGAGTTTGGACACTGTTCTGTGATGATTGCCAGTTGTGTGTGCTCAATCCGGGGATAGCATTTCTCACGAGATATTTCCTGTCAAGGCTTATCGATCAGATTCGTCCCCTAACGTGTAGATTAACGGTCGTTGGCTTGTTCGCTGAGCTGGTCAGTTTTCATCAGTGCCTTCGTGAGTATCCTGGGTAGCTGTACACTGTAACGACATGGTTCAGAATTGTCCATCGACTTCGTCGCATGAGCAAACCTAAGCGAGCTGCATTTGCCGTGTCTCCCACACGCAAACTGGTTGTGTCGCTGTGTGTTTTTCGGAGTCATCATCATCAAGGACGAACTTGATTCCGAAGTGATCAACTTTGGTCAGAACTAAATTTTTTGACAGAACCAAGGACGTCTAGTTTGTAGTCGGAAATGCCGCTTACCGGAAGTTAATGCACCCTTCCGAACGATTGCTGGTGTGAAGGGATTTGAAAATTTTGGTCAGAATTTTGTGCTTTCAGTGAAGCCAATCCATGTTGAAAAGTCGTGAAGCATTGTACAGTTATTTCTTCTTTATTGGGACTCATAAATAGTGAGGACCTCGCAAAACTCCAGAGAGCCTCGGATCCGCGTAGTAGTTTGAACCTTTCGGCCACCCGGTGCCGATAAGCATTGTAATTAACTCGTAATTACACAGCTAAGGTGCCACTCACCAATCCTGAGGTCCACATCACGTGGTCACGTGTTGATTGACTGGGTCTTGGGGTGACGACTTCTCCCAGTCCACTCATCGAGTGAATTTCATTCACCTATGGATGTCTACCTATCTGCGCCTATAAGGCCTTGCAAGCAGTGACTTGGGCTGTAGTCTGTTCGGACAACAAACTGTTTTTTAAGTGGGTAGGTCTGGAACACTCTAGAAAGTATAATGCGCAGCATCTGACTTTGTCTAGTGCAGTACGTTCGTTATTTACAGATTGAATTCCGTAAACAATCACATATTACTTGCCACCATGCCCCTCCAAACAGATTGATTAGCAAATGAGTATATTTCTCCAAAATAGTCCAATTTGGGTTCAATTAGAATATAAGGTTGATGGAAACTCGGGGACTGTGCCTACCTGATGCGCCCCAAGAAGGGCGAAACCGGTCGTAGGCTGTCGAAGAGTTTTCAGCAACCTTGTGAGTAGTTCCATTCCTGAATGCTGTCACCGATATGGATATCTTGTATTGATTTGTGTGTCCAACCCGACTTGTCCTGATGTTTTGAAATCGGTGGCAGGCCGAGACTCCGTTTCATCTAGTGGAAAATATGCTCACATTGTGTGCCCCAACTGGACGGTGTCTTTCTAAGTCGGTACATAAAATAGTGCCTCGTTGACCGCGAAATTCTGCACAAATCGTTATAAGGACGGGCAAGAGACTGCCTGCATTCTATGGCCTGCCTTTTTCACATCGGTATGCGCACCTTCTGGTTTATGCGCACTGTATATAGGGCGGGAAGGTTGCCTGGAGGTTTTCCAATCAAAGAGGATTCTCTGGAATTCATATAGTCTAGAAGACAACCAAAACACATTTTGGGTATCTTTTTCTTTCACCTTGACCTTCCATCAACTCCATGCTAAAACAAGGTTGCTGAAATAGCTGACTCCCCACAGGTGCACTGAACACACTGTGTTAATTGGATCTCCTGATCCACTCTTCGACCAGCCAACAGATTTCACCGTTCTTTTTCACTGATACACCAAGACTGACCTGAGGAAAGTCGATTTCAGTAGTCGGGACCATGCCAAGATGATACCTTATCAAGCCGAAAAAATTAGCCATGACAAATGAATTTAGGAGTGCTGAATATCACACCAAAGACAAACACTGTGATTCCGCTGTTCCTGAACAGTTATCTGTTTGCATAGTACATTTTATTTTTTTGCAGTTCGATAGATTCGGATAATTATCTACCAGGGTAAACTTTCATGAAATGGGATCCATTGGTAAAGACGGATGGAGCGACGTTCACTATTTATCCACGTTTCCAATTCGTGTGGCTGGATTCGATTGGAAGTGGTTGGAGTTGTGTAACCCGATGCCTACGCCACTTATAAAAGGAAGAAGCCATCTATTAAAAACACCAACTGAAAAGTTATAGCCTATCGGACGAGAAACCAAAACTCTCATTTGCATCTTGTTTATAAAAACTGAATATCCATCTTCTTCTTGAACGCGTCTTTCTGACCTTTCCTGGATACTCATTGACTATCACTCAAAAGCGATTCCACAAATTCCGTAATAAATCTCACTTTTCAATAGACGCGATGTGGAGTTATGAGAGAACTACATACTACTCGCATGCTTCATCAGTAGCATCCAACGTCACAGTAACTAGCCACCGGTATTTCTGTAACTTAAAAAGTGGCCCTTCTTGTAACCTACAATCCACAACCGATCACTAACAAGGCTCTCCTTCTTCAGATTACTGCCGGTTGAAGAAAATTTCCTCTGTCGGCCAATCTTTCGACGAGCTGGTTGCATCACTTCCCAGGACGTTGATCGTGTTTTTGCGTTGTACGATACGGTAAGTGGGACAGAGCGTTGATTACCATGCACTTCGTGGGTGACACATTGTGAATTGTAACAGCCAAATTGGTCTCCAGATTTACTCATCAGGCTTGCGCTTTTGCTGAAGCATAAACGCATTTTTAACGCGAATAGTCCTCACTTTGAGCAAATCGATAAAACATTCTATTGATTTCGAAGCTGAAAACAACTGCAAGCTCATTCATAAAAATGCAACTGCACGACTTCAGTGTAAAGATGACACTTTAGAGGAAGTCAGCTTGAAATTTGAGACTCCTCTGGGAGATGTCACACGGGGAGAGGAAATGGCACAAAAATATTGCTGTTCAAGGAGACTGTTTATCAGTAGAATCCAGAGCGATGCACGAGCTTATTTTCGCCTGTGTGACTTTGGAGCGCCCTCCACACAGTTACTGGGGGAACTTCACTAAAATCTAAACCAAAGCAGACAGAGCTTCTCCGAAGGCCGAATATATCGGGCTTGGCTTTTGTGCTACAGTATGATCAAACGGAGCCATGCAGTTTCCCAAACATTAGTTTCGTATCAGATTTTGCTGAAATTCTGCTGGAATCCATCCTGACAAAGCTGATGCCTGATAAACGTTCCAGCTTCGCCAATCGATCGTCTTCGTAAACGGTTGATTTCACAGGAAATTTCAACGTCTTAATTAGGTACATCATGTGAAGTTATTTTCAAGTAAACACTAATTAATTCGATGGCAAATCGATAAAAATTTTCAATGCGAATTCAGCCAATAAATCAAGGCATGGTTCTGCAGCGATTCGGCATCGATTTTTCAATCATTTCCTTTTTTGTCCTCATATAAATTTTCTGGATTCTTGCTTCTTATAGGTGGCTGTCAGAGCAGACTTGTTCGAAATGAGCCGGGCGGCATAACCGAACAGGGTTCTACCGTTTAACATCACGACCGAATCCAGAAACTCAAAAAATTCCCATCAAATACTCATGCAACCAATCCGTATGCGACAGAAATTCCATTCGACGTTTCGGTACAGATCACTTGATACACGCTTCGTATTATGAGCTTGCCTTAATCGGAAACACTCGAGTCGAAGGTGCATTTTCACGTCACTGAAGGTGTCTCTTTCGAAAAGAAGCCTTCCATCTGTACTGGGAGCCCAGATAACTGATGGTAGCCGGGGTTCGTATCACTTCTGCAATGGTTCATTTTCTAAACGGTACATGCACCTGTAGAGGTCACTCATAAGATCACGCGTCACAAACACTCCCCTCAGCGAAGGAGAGAAGTAGGTGTAGTAGTGTTGTAGTGTACAATTTGTCGGCTAAGGTTGCAAGTGGGACAGGTATTGTCACGTGGTTTGACTGTTTGTGACGCGTGATCTGATGAGTGACCTCTACACTGTATAAAAGTTGATTTCACATGACGCTCAATTTCCGAAGTGGCATTGCAAAGTCCTCTATTTTACGTAGTTTTCCACTAGGTCTGTTCATGTTGATCTTCATGAATTTGGTTTCAGTATGAGACACTGTGTGTGTGAGGATTTTTAGATATGACTAACTTACCCTTAATGAATATCACTCTCGGCAAGGAAGCCTATCAGTCTCGACAGAATCAGCTGATGCGGATATCTAAAATCCACACACCACGCGCATCTTTTGGTTGAGTAACACTGTGCCGGGATAACGTACTCCAGTTTCATGAAGACATCTTCAAACAAAAAACTTGGAGTGACCTTGAAAAGTTCAGTCACATGGATGTTCTTAATCCTTGGTTAGGCGTCAAAAGGATTTTTGGCTGGAATTTACAGGTAGTTGATATCAAGACCAGGCAGTTTGGTTTCACGTAGAGCATAGAGCGGACGGAAGCTCGGAGCCTGCGCCTACCTGATGAGCCCCAAGAAGGGCGAAACGGTCGTGGGCTGTCGGCGAATTTTCAGCAACCTCATCAGTAGTGCATTTCGCATATACATGTACCGCGATATCTCAAACATCTTAGCGACTGAAACATGAGGCGGTCTGGTACAGCGTATTCAGTTGCCTGGGTATTCAGTTGCCTGGATACATCACAAATGAGAGATTCAGCTGGATTCCGGGTAATTCTCTCGGAAAGAACAAATTAGTTTGCAAATGAGCGTAATACACTAAGACCACACCTCTTCTGACCACATTTAGTTGGCTTTTTAAGTGCGAAACGCCTTCTGAGCTCGTGTGGCGGAGTTTTTGGAACCTTCGGAAGATCAACCATTAGCCAAATGCGACCGACATATCAACAGCCTGTTCCGGTGAACGATACGTCACAGTTGAACTAGGAAAGTCACTAGTCCACTTTCCCAAGTTGGACTCGTCCGGAAGATGAATTGCGTACAGAGTGGTGGCTGCGCGCCACAGTTGTATAGCTGTGATGTTTTCCTTAAGCAAATCTTTCAACTTTAGCATGAATTGCGAGCAATCGCACTTCGTCAGTTCGTTTACGAGAGCTGGACCTGGACCACACGCATCCCAAACGATCCTGCAACCAAACACGGACCTTTCTGACGTCATTCTAGGGACACGGGAAGTTCCTCCTGGAAAGAACATCATTGTGTTCCCTCGCTTAGTCAGAAACTTGGATCAGTATCACAAATCCCCAGTTGTACCGGACGGTGAATCTGTGTGCGAAAGAATCAACCAAAAAATGCAAGAAAATACGACTAAAACCCGAGAGAAAAACACGAGTTTTCATTCTTATTCAACAAAAGGAATTAATCGACTTGGGTACGCTATCTCCTGTTGGAAATGTCGCGTATGAAGGTTGAGGCTCCTTCGATTAGTAAATTAACGAACGACTCGTATATTTTTGTAATGTACTACTCATAAGGTTGCTGGAAATCCGTCGACAGCCCACGACCGGTTTCGCCCTTTTTGGGGCTCATCAGGTAGGCGCGGTTCCCGGGTTTCTGTCAACCTTATGTTCTAATTGGAACCAAATTGCACGAAATTAGCGTATGTACACTCAGTTGCAAATTAATTTGTTTTTTTTTGCGGGAAACTCACCTGGAACCCAGCTGAATCTCTCGTTTTTGATGTTCTCAGGCTTGTATCATGCAACTAGGCAAATCAGAGGAAGGAAAGGGAAAGGCACAGGAGTTTCGACAAGGCTGGCGGAATAAAAGCTTGTTGCAAAACAGACAATCTTCATTCTGTCTCCATGCCAGCGTATAACACAACGGCGGTCACAATATCACCTAACGATACCCTGGAATTTGGTAACGTAGATGGAACCATGCGGAGTTCTAGGGCCCCATTTATGCCACAACTTTAGAGATTTTTTGATGTTCTCAATACGCACAGTCTCTGAGGACATTTAACCACGTGAAACATCAACTTCAGAAGGCTCGATTAACCGATTCTCACCTGCATCAGTTGTGCGATTTAATCAACCGTGACTGAACGAACCGTTGCACTTGTGGACACGGATGAATGAATAGTGAGGAAAATTGCTCTTCATCCGCCTAATTAACTTTACTTCTCAACCCTGTGAAAATTCACGTGATAGCTGAGTGGTCAGTCTTTCCGATCGGTCTTACAACTAGGACGATGTTGATTCAAGCTACAAAGCGACTCCACGAATTCCGCAACAGACTTCCCCTTTCCAAGAGAGGCAAAGGGAATTCCACTCAACCTTTTGCTCTTTGGGGTACGCTACACTACTAGTGGAGGGAAGAAGGCCTTCAATGCGGAGATGCCAGTTGAACATTTACAGACTATTGGACAGGGAAGCAAAACTCTCACATGCATCTTGTTCACAAAAACTGAATATGCATCCTCTCTTGAACGCGTCTTCCTGGAATTTCCTGGATATTCATTGACTGTTGCTCAAATGCAAGCGAATGCGACTCCACAAATCCGTTATAGATCCCACTTTTCAAGAGACGGAAAGCGTATTTACGAGAAAACATACTACTCGCATGCCACTCCCATCAGTAGTATCCCCGATACACAGGTATATGTTTACATATTATTTTGATTGGTACCAACTGGATGCTCTGTTGAGATTTTTTGTGACAGGTAGGATTCAGCAATTGTATACAGACAGAGCATATCAGCACAATTCACGGACAAACTGATTTCATACACAACGTAGAAGAAAAACCAAGTGGTAACTTTGTGTGGACAGCTGATTTATCCTACCTCGAGAGATGGAATGAATTGAGTAGGCTGTGATCTGTTCAGAGCCATCGTGGGCCGTGCCCATACGTGCATCCACCAACTGAGTTCTTGTGCTTGTGGGGTTCAGAAGAAACGAACCTTTGAACGGGCTCGATAGCGAACCTTTCTCTAGTCTGGTTTTGTTTACGTGATGAGAATATTATCGGATAATGAATCGCTGGGAGAATTGACAAGAATCATGGTGTTCTGGCCGCTTTACTAGTTCATCGTACACAAGACGAGGGGGGAGATACACGAAATTTTGGACACATTCCAAAGGAGGCAAGGTTCTTGATGACCGGAAGACTCCTAGTTGTCTACCAGTAATGAATGGTAATCACACGCACAGTAGACCAAACTCCTCCAACTTGGCGATCTTGACCTGAAAAAGGGCCGGATAAGGCTTGTCGCCATTCTTAGTTGGAATTTTCGGTAAATTTATCAAGAATTGACATGAATGACAAGGACACAATGAACTTATTTATACTCTCACCCAAGATTAATGATGGCCTAAAATTGGAACAATTGTTTACTTCAAACGGCCGGTCCTTCGGCCAAAGATGTTGAGAAGGCATTGCCAGAAACACCGGCTGATCAACGTAACTAGTGTTGGTGTCGCCATTTTCTTTCTAGATCGTCCGACTAAGTGCTCGAATGTGTAGTCATTTTAAAACGGTTGTGATTAGTCACCAACAGATCCTCCTTTTATCGATTTCGCTGTTCACAGTTGAAATTAAGGCTTTAGCTATAAGTAAATAAAGTTTGTTTGTACGATAGTCAGGCATCACTGTCAACACAGATTTTGCTGCGCTTGATGACGTTGACGAAGATGAAGTTGAAGATGAAGGTGATGATGATGATGATGATGACGATGATGATGGTGATGATGATCATGATCATGATCATGATGAAGATATCTGACTGTTGATACAGAGCATAAGCTACCGTCCAGGAGAGCTCCACCGGCCAACCAGTGTGATTCGCCACTCCGGGTCTCTAGTTTCACATGTCGATCCATTACCCATCAAACAGACATGACTATATACACAACCCAAAGAGCTGCCACGACACTCATCGCCGATTTCGATTTGAGGCACCTGTCATTTGATCAAGAAAAGTAGACCATCACGTCTTATCAATCAACACTAGAATCTACGTTTGTTTGTCTATAACTCCTTCATCTTCCAAAGTTGTGCTTTACTCTTTTGCAGTAGGCCCCTCTTCCTCCGCAAATCCCAGTTGTAACTGGCAATTAGTTGAATTAATTCACGGTTAACTGGATGGTGGCATTGATCCTAGACCGAAAGTTCACTGTACTGTCACCTCTAGTTCTGTCTAAGCTTGTCCGTTTTCACAGACGTCATCCAGATTGTTTCATCCACGCCCTTGTAATGTCTTGTCAGTTATCTAATGTGATGAAGGTAGATGGACGTTCGTGATACTCCAAGTTCATATAAAGATATGGACTTACTACACTACTCATAAGGTTGCTGAAAACTCTTCGACAGTCTACGGCCGGTTCTTGAACCTAGTCAAGCGGGGTTAAGAGCATTATGTAGCGACAGTTTCACCAGCGTTCCAGGTATGTCCCCTGTCAGAACCGAACTAGTCTGCAGATGAGCACACACGATTGTCTTTAAAACTGGCTGCTCAGGATACTCTGTCCGTTTTAATGGAGAAGGTGAACAGCCAAGAATATAGTAAGAACAAGTGGATCAAATACGATACTCTAAATATAGGTTGTGTTGAAATTTGAAACAACATTTGAGACGCCTTGTAGTGGTGAAACTCTCGAGAGATCCACAATCCGACTGGAGAACATCACATAGACGAAATGAGCAGTAATCAGAAGACTTCATTTCACATAAAAGAACTGTAGGATCGTTTACAACACTTATTCAACCTACTGATTGTCTTTCATCCACTTATGAGTTGAGGTGGCCTGCAAGACCAGGAGTTGATTTAAACAAGGTAAGACTATGATAAAAAACGGACAGACTCCAGTTACTTACCCCAGAAAATGAAGCTGATGAATCTTTAAACGACTTATTCCACGTCTTGCGGTTAGCAGCTCCGCTTATCGATCGAACTGGTCGTCCGTTGTTGTGATTGGCTACTTTCGAGAGCCGGACAGTGGCGCTGTGACTGGTTACACAAACTACCATTGAAAGGAAGAAGGCCTTCTGCTTGAACGCATCTTCCTGAACTTTCCTGAGTATTCATTAACTGTCGCTCAAATTCAAGCAAGTGCTACAAGGTGACTCCACGAATTCCATAATGGATCTCACTTTCCAAGAGACTCAAAGCGGATTTACGAGAAAACACACTACTCACCTGCCTCTCCCATCAGTAGTATCACCGTTACACCAGGTCCCGTAGCAGGATCCTATACTTCGTAAGATAAGTAGTGAATTTCAAACCTTGAGATTATCTCATAACTGTAGTCAGGTGTGCGATTGTAAGTAACCATTCCTTGCCTGTCTTTTAAGGACAGAAGTGCGTCACAGTTAATTCCAATGGACTGTGTCTCTTCGGAGGACGAATTCAATGTAAAACTATCATTCCAACTACAGTTCTACCGTCCTATCTACTTATAAGTCAAAATGTTTTCTATGTTTCTTTGTGTATTCTGCGTGAACAGAGTAAAATCAGCTACGGGTCGTTCATCCGATCATGCGAACCAATCCGCCATCTCAAACTACACTGATGTGCAACCACTGCACACAAAATCGAAAAAACCCGTCAGTCTCTAACAAGGGTTTCAGCTAAACTTAGCCAGGTTTGGCTGCCACAAAGTGTCGTCAGGTACCAAATAATCGAGCGAAAATGCAAGCCTGTGGTCCTATCCGGAAACAGTCCAGTTTTTCTGTCGATATCCGTACGAATGAGGCTGGCAGTCTTACACGAATCTCCAGACTATTTCGGCATCTGAATGTTTGACAACAAAATGCAGTCTCCGTCAAAGACGGTGGAAAAAGTTCCGCCCTTAGGAAGAACGACTAATTGGAGAGGTGCTCGAAAACATAACAGATGTTTGGGACAATCCACCTAACAAGGTGGTACCGAGTTGGACGTTCATTCATGCAAGAACCCCTCCGCCACTGACCTATGAAGTTTATTGGTAGACCGATGGAAGATTTGTCAAACTCTCCTCTCCACCCGAAGAAAGTACAGAGCTTTGCCATTGTGCACTTTAGCAGAGAGCGAATTGAAGTCCGTCTAGCAGTTGTGAGCCGGGATATCTTTCAAACTCTCCTCTCCACCCGAAGAAGGTACAGAGCTTTGCCATTGTGCACTTTAACAGAGAGCGAACTGAAATCCGTCTAGCAGTTGTGAGCCGGGATATCTACTAGCCACGCCTATCTCTTCGAGTTTTCTTCAGTGGACATTCCCCATACTTCCTTGTGGTGCACTGATAGCAGAGCATTCCGCTGAAGGCGATGGACTAACAGACCAGCTAGTGAGCGCATATCTACCAGTGAGTAGCATCACTGTGCTCACTCATTCAGAGTGCCACCTCAAACTCAGCGAGACCTTCTAGGCCTTCTATCGATTGGATCATCACAAATCAGGTGTCTCGAGAGCACCCAAAGCATTTCTACAACCTCGTAAGCTTTGTCACAGTGAGTCTTAAACAGTGCTCATATAATTAACCACTGGCAACCACAGTTTGTTGAAATGCACAGGCTCACATTTGAAGAGTATAACCTCCATACTCACCTGCTTTTACGTCCAAATACCGTACTATTCGATGTCTTTTTTTTATCTAAATGCGATCCGTTGTACTACTTTCATTTCAGGATAATAACGGAGCGATTGAAGACGATGAGTTGTCCGGCTTTCTAAAGGATCTGTTGGAATTAATCTACGACGTAAGTCCACAGTAAACGTAGATAAAAACCTTTCCAATTTCAATTATCTCATACTACCACCATGCCTTGTTAAAACATGACTGGACCTGGTTCCCCCAAGATCCAAATCATGGGAGTCGAATGTATCACTGGAACAGACTAACTACTGCCAAGCTTACCCATATCGCTAGAGATGGGAACTTTTATCCCGCAATTTGAAAACGTTTATTAAGAAACTTCTGAATCACAAAGGTTGAATCACAAGGTTGCTGAAAACTCTTCGGTAGCCTACGACCGAATTCGTCATTCTTGGGGTTCATCGGGTAGATGCAGTCTCCGAGTTTCCGTCAACGTTATGTCCTACTTGAATCCAAATTGGACTGATTTCGACAAGTACACTTACTTGCAAATCAGTTTGGCTTTCACGGGAGACTCAACTGAATCTCTCGTTTCTACGATGTTCTTCAACTGAATGTGCTGCACACAGGCCGCCTCATGTTACATTTGGTACGATATTCGAGATATCGCAGTATATTTTCTTGAAGAAAACTAATCACAAGGTTGCCGCAAACCTTTCGACAGCCAAAGACCGGTTTCGCCCTTCTTGGGGCTCATCAGGTAGGCGCAGTCCCCGAGTTTCCGTCAACCTTATATTCCACTTGAATTCGGATATCGCACCACGACGCGGCCCGCGTGAAGCACATTCAATTGAAGTACATCATAAAAACGAGTGATTCACTTGAGTCTCCCGTGAAGAGCAAATCACTTTGCAAATGAATCTATTTGTCGCAACTTCTGAGTCACTTTTAGCCAAAACAACACACGTACTACGAAGGCAACGATGTTTCGAACTGCAGCGTATAGTGTACCATCTGTTTTTTTTTCACGAGTAGTTCCTTTGGATCCAGGTGAGACTGTCGTGAAGCTTGAAAGACCTCTTTGCTTGCACAAGGCCACGTTGAAAACGCAAAGACTTGTTTAGTTGTTTCCAGCAGCATCCGAAACGCACACGATAGTCAGGATGGAGCAAACTTTCGTGACTGATGGCAGGGCACAGCTTAGATAAATGACACTTGAGATGATAACTACTTCCCAGTTTCCGCGAAATGTTCCGGAATTTTTAAGATATTTCAGTGACTTTCCAGGAAGTTTGGTGTCCGGGACGTGACCAAAAGATCAAATCAGTTGGATTAGAACTTCTCGGGTGTTATTCCACTCCTAGTCTTAATCCTGGAACAAAACATACTTCCGTGGATATATTCATTAAGTAGCCAAACGGCTTTCATTTCGTTTCGGTTGACTTAAGATTCCCTTCAGGTCTGTATCGAACATCCATTCGGATATAGAAACCGTCCGGGCTTCTCGGTATGTCTCCTTTCTTAACTGGTAGTAAATCAACATGTCCTGTTTCCGTTCTCTGCGTACGACTGCATCATCACCATCATCATCATTGACAGCATGACATCAGTGTTCAACACCGATGCTTCATTGCCGTACCGATGTGGCATGAGAGTATTGCTAGTTGTGTATGTCATGGTTGTACGTGGGCTGGGATACTGCCAGGGCGCCCACACCTAGACAGGAGGACGACTAGGGTCCTCAACCAAAGCCTTTGGCTCAAAAGCCTAACCGCAAGGCAGCGGTGTTTGGCGGGAAATGCAAATGCATTACCATTTCTACGGAACAGGTCACCACATGTTCCACCCCCTAACCTGGAGGGTCAGGAGACTGTGTTCGTCAGACCTCTAACCATTGACCAACCTGGTATGAGGTACTCTGCGAGTACAGCTCAATGGATCGCTGAGGTGCGCAACTCGTCACACCACGGTAAGGTCCAGTGTCTTCGTTTACATTGAGCACATCACGAACTTTCTGTTTCATCCATCTTCGTACACTGTATAGCACCACGATTACCTCGTTCGTGGTGGCTAAAGAGACCATCTGTTTCGGATTGTCATCCACTTCTCACGACATACACCCATAGGCGTGGAATTCAACATTTGAAACGATGGAACCAGAATCTAGGAGCAAGGCAGGTTTTTTTTTCAGCTTAGACTCGACCAAGCAAACCTCTGAACTGTTTGCTCTGGTTTCGATCGATCATCGGTCCAACATTCTCAACATTTTGGGTGTGGGATTTTATCTGGTTGATCATGGAATTTTGTGGCACACTGGATGCATGAACTTTCAAAAGTCAGCCAAACACAAGGTCATTTATATGTCGTTCTCTCATCAGCTTGTCAAACTGTCAAGAAGCCTCATGAGTTCTGGCTTTCGGGATGTTCTTTTCATATGCGCAACCCGCAATGTATCATTAAACAGATAACTGTCAGCACCTGATAGTTTCCTCCAGTGGGACACTTGATGAAACTTCCATCTACTCTGACTGCTTCTGTATCAATAAGTTCCTTTCTTCTGTGTCAATCTGTCATAATAATTGTCGTGATGGCGCGGAAGTTCAATTTTTTGTCGATCGTTGATTTGCACGCTCGGTTTGCAATCTTTCTGACGTCACTTCATGCCTCATAGCCGTCACTGATGTGGTCCAGTTTTGTACTCCATCATGGGTTTGTTCTAAAATACAACTAGGGGAGAAATGGGCCGTCTAATAGTTGACAGGTGAGTAACGCTTCACTGGTAGTGTTTGTATTCATTCATTTCTTAGTGAGTATGTAACCTGTGGGCCGTTTCCAGAGTGAGAACCTCTGATACTGACGCTCGGGTGAATGACGCTCAGGAAAAATACTCTGAATTACGTGAGATACATAGCAGTCACGCTCTGTTTGACATTTGAAATCGCCTTGTCACCGGACTGTTTGCTTACCTCATCAAAATAGTTGCTTTTCATTAGTTCTCAAGTGATTACGCATCCGTACGACTTGTACACGCGCGAGCAAAATAATTGCTGTCCAGTGTCCCAATCAGTACGGGGTGTGTGCGGTTCTCAAGAATAATGAATAATGTGGAATAGACTGTATCGAATTATGAGATAAGCAATAAAACAGGTTCATTTGCGAAAGACGAGCGTTTTCCTATTGAGACAAAGTCTGGTCCACCAACAACCTCGCTTTCTCTGGACCTATTTTGCCGGATTTATTAAGCCTTTCAAGGTGATTTTATTTCTCCGAATTCAAACAAACAAACAAACCAAAGCATTAATGAATTTGAATTCAACCGTTGACTTAATTCAGCTGCGTTTCATCCAAGAAACATGACTGGGGCATGGCAAGCCTGCTATGTTCATAGATGAGTCTCGGCATTGAAGTACACAGCTAACTGAGGTCAAGTTTTTCTGAAAACATGACGAAACAGAATAGGATACCACCGATTGATGAAAGAACGGACGATGTAACGGTACACACTTGGAATACAAATGGATACACGTTTTACTATGTATTTGGAAGAACGCCCAAACACTTGGGTGAATGATTTCCATTGTTTTTCCCACAAATCACGTGACCGACCAGCTTAATTACGTAATTAGCACCGATACTGGAGAACAACGGCCAAAGTCACGTGACACGCTTCGTGAGGCAGTAGGTCGTGGTTACGCTGCGTTGGTTACGACGTGAGAATTCAGCCTTTTGAGTCTCAGTCATCTTGCCAGTCAGAGGCAGAGTCCAAACTTTCCTTGATACGCATGTAACCAAACGTGTTGTTTGGGCGATAGCGGTTCCTCGTTTTTCGTATCTTTAGATGAGTTCCATGTAAGCAGTAAACTGAAGAACAGTTCAACTGTTGAATCCCGTCAGGGGGATTTCTGGCGTAAAACTTTAGAATAAGTAGTACGTTTTGAGGGGTAGTAGAAATCGCTAGGCACCCCAGTGTTAGCAGGATAGAAGGTGTGGAACGAGAAAGCGTGTGGAAAACGGTCTTAGGTCAATCGAGCTAACACGTGTTGGTGTAAAATTATCAGAGGGAAGAGTAGTCATCATGTGGATTCCACTTAAACTTACCCAACTCCCGTCCCTCGAACTAAATTGTCGCAACATTCACATGCCCACGAAGATCAAGAAAAAATCCACTGATGAAACCCGAGGTGAATCATCAAGTGAAGCATCCTGAATTGGAAGATGCAGGGACAAAAAGCGACCGGAAATACTTTTCAGCAACCTTGTGAGTAGTACATTACTTTGAAACTCCCCCAACCCATCAATTCAAGATTTTGGCAACCACACTAGCCGACAAGAGTCGTTAATTGATACTCAACACTGATCTAGTGTGATAATCTGAAGAGGACTTACTGATCGGTTCCCCTTATAGCCTTGTCAATTTGATGACTTGTTCACTTGGCCTGATGCAGCGTTTGTGTCAAAAGCGGAACGTTGCCCAAATAAAAACTACCGACTGTTTACGCAGCTCTTCTGAAACGGAAACCAACAGATTTTTTGTCAAGTGAGAAATGAAATGGTTAGGCTGCACTTTTAAAGTACGGATAACCGCACTGATCAGTTGGAACTCTGCGTGACCGCCACTGAAAATGAGAATCAGGGAATCTAAAACAGGATTTTGAAGTGTTTTGGAAACATGCAGGAAGGTCGATGAATCCCTTTCGTCCTAGTCGGAGATTTGAGTTAATGTCCTCCAGGTAAGTTGATAAATATCTTC
>NW_008752073.1:269833-296262 GCF_000715545.1 Opisthorchis viverrini | reverse complement strand
GGCAGTACATAACCCGTAATCCGGTTTCCAATGGCTTCTCGATGCTAAAGCGTTCAGCTGTAGCACCCTTCCGGTGTCTAGCTGCCATGCCACCCGAAGGAAGCACGGGACGGCCGATGTGGCACGATTTTTTTGGAAATGTGCAATTCATGGTTGTACGTGGGCTGGGATATTGCCAGGGCCGCCCACATCTAGACAGGTGGATGATTAGGGTCCTCACCCAAAGCCTTTTGCCCAAAAGCGGTGCAGTGGTGTTTGGCGGGGAATGCAAATATATTACCGTTTCTACGGAACAACCCACCACACATGTTTCAAACCCAACCCGAAGGGCAAGGGAACTGAGATCGTCAGTCATTCTAATTATTGGCCACCATGGTATGATTGTCGCGTGGAAAACCCTCCCACTATAGCTCAATGTGTCTCGGAGGTACACAGACCGTCACACTGCGGTAAGGTCCAGGCTCTATGTGACCGATCATTCAATCGTTCACAGTAAGCATATGAGTTGAATTATGGTGAAAATAATGGGATACTTATCCGTCTTTCTAAAGAATAGTTTGCAGGTTATATGCATTTAAGTGACTTATTTTCATACTGGTACAATAGATCATTTAAAGGATTTTCTATGCTTCATGGTAGGTGACTTGGAACCGCTCATTTGTTGGATCTATATTACAATATTGTAAACTCGGTCAGAAAAATCGAGCTGTATCAAAGTAGTCAATTTTACCGTGGATTTTTGCACCTAAGGTAGTGAGTTTGAACATGTGTACACTGAGGTCGAACCTACCGAAGGAGTGAAATTCATCCGTGACGGCTTGATAAGAGCTGCGAAGAGACTTGATGAAATGTAAAGAGACCCGGCTTTAGTTGGAGTAAACTATCTCGAGATCGACCAGGTTACCCAGTTTCTACATTCATTTTGTGACAGTCAGACATTTGGTTCAAGTGGACAGTCATCCAGTTTACGTAAAGAACACCAAATCCTCATGTACATCGTTCAGTCACGCAAATTGTAATCGAACGTTCCTGTACATCCTAAGGTCAGCTGACAATTGGATCAATGAATTGGTCCTATCAGGCCTGCGTTTTCTCTTTAAGCCTAAGGTTTTGAATTCTTGGTCTTGATACTTACTTACTTACTTACTTACTTACTTACTTACTTACTCCCTTACTTACTTACTTACTTACTTACTTACTCCCGCTTGCTTCAAAACAGGACTATGACGAAAATGATTTGATCTACACAAAATCAACGATTCTACAAAACTGGGACCTCAACCGTGATGGGAAAATCAATAAGGAAGAAATGCGAATGTTACTGATGGCTTACAGTCGAAATGAGTCCAGAAAATCCAAGGTCGGTTGTCTTCTCGATTTGTCTTCGAAATTCAAAGGCGCGCGAAGCAAGCGCAGTCCGGATCGTCGAGTTTAGTGATCAAATGAAGCACAGTGCTTCTCCGTCAGTACTTTATTCCGGTCATCAACAATCGCTTGCTGCTTGATCTTGCCCGAAGATGGTGAGCCAGTACTTCTTCCAGTCGTAAAATCTCATAACAAACTGCTGAAAGAAATGATGAGTACTTTATTTAAATACACGAACATCGCTGTCTTGTGATATTGTGGAAATCTATATTTCTTTGGCATATATTTTCTCGTATTTCGGGTTATCTTTGTCCTCTCTTCAAACTTTTGATGTGAAAGCTGGCCTGGGTAATCTGGTTGACACGAGTCACGCGAGACAACATCAGAGTACTGATTGTACGCGCTTCGTCTGAACAACTATGTAGTCTACTGATCCCTTCTGATGTCAAAATAGAATGAGGGGTTAGGGCAAAACGAATGTGTTATCAGGAATTTCCGTCCTCTACTCTGGTTTCGATCTTTGTTGGTTTTATTCCGAAACAAGTGTTCCGTCTTAGTATGTTGATCCGATGACCTTGTGATCGGATTGTGTTCGTCTTTCGCGGGCAGTTTTCCCAAACTGGCGGAATTTCCCTGGGCGGATGAAGTCGACCGTTAGCTTTAATAGGAGAACTGTTTTTGCCCAGTCTGTTCATCGGTGCGCTAACTGCAGCATATGCAGTTGAATCGGCAGTGCCTGGTGTAAGTTCTTCCACAATCAACAACGGGTTCTCGAATTGCGAGTTCTTTTTGATCGCAGGTGATTTGGTGTGAAATCACACATGCTCTTGATGTATGGTACAAGAATCTGATCACTTCTTTTGTCCGGCTAATTTTACCGCAATGCCTAATGCAGCCTTACATATGCTTACTGATTTGGACCACGCGATTTGTGTCCATTTTTTCCTGCAGAACATTCGCCCTTGGCCCTGTTGTTTTTTGCTGGCTACTTCAAATCTATAAGTAGTCGAATTTCCTTTGGTGTGGACAATGGATATACCGCTCCCTCGAATAAGTTCAATCTCAGAGGGAAGTGCTATCAATAACGGGGAATAATTACCTAGTTACAAGGTTATTGGTGTTTCGAAGGATGAGGCGCTACCGTCATCTTCTGGTGGTATGTGTATTTACCTCTAATACACAAAATCGGGGTTGATTGCTTGTCAGAGTTGTTCCTTACTGCCTACTACTGAATGGAAGAGGACCTTCGGTGCGGAGTTATTTATTAGATAATGTCAACTGACCAGTTACAGACTATTGGACAGGGAAGCAAAACTCTCATTTGCATCTTATTTACAAAAACTGAACATCCATCTTCTCTTGAACGTGTCTTCCAGAACTTTCCTTTGCTCAAATCCAACCAAATACTACAAAACGACTCCACAAATTCCGCAACAGATCTACATCTTCAAGACACGCAAAGCGAATTTACCGGAAGAAAACATACTAACCGCATGCCTTTCCCATCAGTAGTATCACCGTTACACTACGACTGCTTACTCCAGGTGATCTCAGTTAAGAGTACTGTGTTAAAGTGTTCAGACTCTACCGTCACCATGGACCATTTGAATTGAGAAGCTTAACGTTAACAGTAGACATCAGGAGTAGTTTGAATTAACATATTTTAGGGTCGTTGGTCAGCTTCCCCACAGGCTTTAGAGTCTGGCCGTATACTGACCATTTTTGTTCTGTATTATGGTCGAGGTTACTCCCTTTTGCGGTTCACAGTAAGTCAGAAGAACACGTAAGTGCTGACACGGGCGTACTGTGTACAAGTGGTCAACTTGGTTGGCTTTCGTGGCGGGTCAGCAAACAACCTATTCACGTGAGCAGATCAATCGGACACGCACCCAATCAGCCACTCACGCCAGATCGATGGTGGAATGACGAACGGACACACACGCGCTCAAACTCTGACACACCGAAGCAGCTACTACGCTCCCATATCTATAAATTTAACACGAGGGGAACTACACTTAGAGCCGTCAGAGTCTGAATAAGAAGAACTCAGACGCTCAAAATCATCGGAAACAAGAAAATCTACAACAGGTAGAGTTTGTCAATAGGGAACCCGTGCTATGGAATCACACGGAGACAATGATGATCGTCAGTGATGAGGATTGGGGCAAGGTAATGAAATTCGCTGCACAAGGTTGTCGCCCAAAGCGATTTGATCAACTGATGACTGTGGTCGAGTTGGAATTTACGAGAACCAGTTTTTTCCAGTCAACACACGTCTTTAATCCACATATGACCAAGCATTTAAATTAGGATGGAAATAGTCATGCCCCCTGGTTTTGAAACGTTGCTTGGCGACGTTCCAGCCAACTTTGTAAGCTTTGACGTCAATTTATTACCACTTTCTGATCACGTCACGTGCAAACTTCCTGGAAGGGGCGGATTCAATGGTTGATTAAAGGTTCTGAATGCGCTTGAAGCGCTCAGTTTGATGTTTAGTAAGCGAGGAGACAAGAGTTCAGCAGCCATTGTAGACTACTTGGAAATCCTCGAAGGACGGCATCTTGTAATGTACTACTCATAAGGTTGTTGAAAATTCGTCGACAGTCCACGACCGGTTTCGACCTTTTTGAGGCTCATCAGGTAGGCGCAGTCCCCGGGTTTACGTCAATCTTATGTTCTCAAAAAAAACCAAATAAGTTTGCAAATGAGTGTATATTCGCTAATTCCGCGCAATTTGGTTTCAAGTAGAGCATAGGGTTGCCGGAAACTCAAGGACTGCGTCTACCTGATGAGCCACAAAAAATGGCGGAACCGGTCGTGGGTTGTCGACAGATCTTCAGCAACCTTATGAGTAGTACATTACAAATATATACTTGTGTCGCGATATCTCGACTATCGTAGTGACTGAAACATGAGGCGGCCTGGTGCAGCAAATTCAGTTGCCTGGGAACATCACAAACGAGAGGTTCAGCTGGGTTCCAGGTGAGTCTATCGAAAAAACAAATTGGTTTACAAATGAGTGTATATTCGCTAATGGCATCTTCTTGTTATTGTTGGACCTGTCCCTGGAGGGACGATTTTCCTCTTTCTCCAGGATCCGGGGAATCTACGAACAGACACTGTATGAAGCGCTATTTTTCTCTGGTCCTTTGATTTAACTCCATCGCGTACATCTCGGTGGTGAACCGTCATAGAGTTAGTTGTGTCTCCCGCCAATAAAATAATTCATGTTTTTGAGAAGTGAGGTTCACGTGGTAAAAAATGATACGCCGTGTGACATTATGAGTCCCTTTGGGAAATTGCCCGATACATCTTTTGTGGGTGTCCACCGTATTGTGTGGGTTGTTTTTGTCTCACCAATGAGCAGTGGTTTGTTGCTGGTGCCAACTCGGTCAGATAAGACACAAACTATCCGACAATTAGTTATCTTACTGTTCCGTGCTTTAAAGGTGGCCGAGCTATTGGTTACGCCTACACTGAGCCTGCCAGACTACGCGATAGGAAGAAGACAGAGAACCGGAGACACGGACAAAAACATGCAGAGCGTCTGCGTAAATATATGGGATGACCAATTGGCCAAATATGGTCGTTCGTTCATTCGCTCCGTGCAGCCAATGGTGGTGTTCCGGTCGTGAACACTCTCAGGCCCACTACGCTGGTCGTGTGTTGCTAAGCCCTTTTTGGTGGGAGCCGCCAACTCATCTACTTTCCGGACGCGTCGTGCCGATGGGTCCCGATGGTGACCTTGGGGATGCGTCACTCCCTGCACATGTGCTTTTTCATCTGTCTGGGCGCGTCCTGACAAAAGGCAATCGGTCAAAACGCAAATTTTTTTGGATGCCTAGCTTGAAAGTGTTCTATGGGGACTTTGTCAAGTTCACTTGGAAGCTGTTAGTCGATCATGACTTAACGGATGCACTACAATTCGGCATTTTGAAGTTTGGATTTTGTGTTCGCTTATAATGCAAGGTCGTCTTTGAACCAACTAGAGATGTTGCGGAATGATTGTCCCCCTTTGGTGGTTCACTATGGAGGTTTCGGCTGTGTTAGTCAAATGCTCATGGAAGTGCTTCCATTAAAAAAGTGTTCATTCACCAATCCAAAAAATCATCCCAACATCAAACACACTACTCAGTAAAAACCTCATAACTTGAATGAGGACTATAACAGTAGACTGGATATCGCTGGCGGATCAGAGAAGCAGAATAGCCTGAGTACTTGTTTGAACAATAGGCCTGGGTTTTCTACAGACAGCTGCGGTTGAAATGACCTCGGTCTTGTGTTGATGACGGATATAGAGAGTCACCCTGCGGGCATAATACATCCAATCGTTCATTGTGTCTAGACAAGTTCACAGGTCCAGAAGGATAGAACTAAAACCCGAACTCAGGGTGGTCTGCTTCGGGTAAACCATTGTTTTGAATTACTCGGAAGTTGAGATTTAATGTTCATATTTATATGGCCATGATTTAGATGGAGCGCGAGATGATTCAGTGGTTGGAGCGGAAATTTACTGACTGGAAGGACCGTGGTAAGAGTCCAACCTCCGCTTCTCGACCGCTTCTTTCAAGACTTGGACAACCTGTCATCATCGGGTCTCGTCCAGATGGCATAACAGGCAGGCATCCGAAGGAAGCTACAACTTTGTATGCTTTGGTCCGTTTTGTTCCTCAAGGCGCAAGTGACGAAAGGTTACTTTTGGCTCGGTTGTAGCTATACTTCCCTGATGGTATGTGAAGTAAGCTGAATGCATCCGCCGTAAATCGAGGCCAAGCCTTTAGGTCTTCCCATCTTTAAGCCCTCTAATGCCCCCAGCGCAAACGTTGCTGCAAGGCAGTTTGTTATGACCAGGTCCGGAAGTTCCAAGGATGCCGTCAGTCATTACGCGCTCCAAGTTCGTAAAATCGATTCCGATTCTGATTTCACAAAATCAATGAGGGTCCCGTCAAATTTCTAACCAACGTATCACAAATAAACCGATCACAGATGTTGCTATTGAGATAAGACTGTTGTGTGCAATAGGCCAGTAGTATTGAGGAGCAAGGTGCTGAAGACCCCACGTGATACACAGAAACAGACGCAGCTAAACACTGCAAACGAGACGGGATTCATGGTTTAACCTGACAAATACTGACTACTGGTGAGTAGTCAAGATGCTCCATCCGGTTGGGCATGATTACCTGGACAGAATTTTCAGAAGATTTTTAGGTTACAGATGTGGTCAGACACTAGATTCCTCGTGGAGCTGATTAGGTGGGTACGGAGGGATCTGACAGGCGGTCCTTTGTGTCTTGGCTTTCTAGAACTTCCGGTCACGGGACACTGAGTAATCCCTGCAAAAGGAGTTTTTTCCTCTTTGATGTGTCCCTAGTAAAGTATCGGAGGAGTGTACGAAAAAACACCTGCACAAATGCACGTTAGTCAAACCACTAGACGTGAGACAACCTTTGCTTACCTCCCTCTTGTTATGAACCAGGATCATACGGCTGCTTGTAAACACTTTGATTTGTGAAGTGTACCTAAATTTCAAGTATAAATCTATCAAAAAACAAACCTCAACTAATAAAAAATGTTGGAGCGATGTTTGGCAGTATAAGGTTTGCGATGAATCAACTGATAGCCTACGATCAATAAATCGATTGTCATACGCGAACCAACGCACTGAAACCTACGGCGAACCTGATCGGTTTTAAAAACCGACTGTGAGCAAGGCAAAATAGATGTGTAGTATACGACCTATGAGAATAGCGCATGTCACTGGTCTACACAGGAACAAAATATATCTCATCAATTCAACTTTTGATCCATCACAGGAAATGGGACTTCAACCAATAGTTTTTTTCAGATTCACTGTTCTGGGTTTGTTCAATAAGTAGCAGCCACGTCAATTAGAACAGACCTGAATTGTTCGGAATAGTGTGAAGCTAAAATGAACTGACAAAATTCTGCTGTTTACCGACAACGTTGCGGCGTATACTGGTAGAATAAAGCCTGAAGCTTTCCCACACCATAAGGGACGTAACCGCTGACCTATTCAGGACCATTCTCCGTATGTCGGATCGCCAAGCCTCAAGACGCCGCGACCAGCTACTCCAGCAGGCCACTGTAAACCGGTGTCATATACATTTTGCCCAACTTTCCTTCAGGTATGGTTGCATTCAATACGTACCGTAAGCAATGCTCGACTGAACAGATGAACAGACTGAACAGACTGAACAGATTTTGCAATACTACTCTCAGAGTGTACATAGTGGATACTACTGAAAGGAGGCGAGATGGCTCAAGTGGTCAGAGAGCTAATTCACTAACCGAAAAGTCCTTAGTTCGAACCATACCACTGCTTCTCGACTTCCCCTGTCTAGGCTTGGGCAATCTGGCAGCTCTATTTCTCAGAAAGCATTGGCTGTTTTCAACCTCTGTTACTCGATACGTAAACTGAGAATGCAGGTAACTGTACTGGTATACCAAGAAGCGAGTAGTCTCATGAGTAGTAAATTATGTCTTCCGATATCCTAGTCATATGATCCAAATAGACTCACACAGCCTATCGCTTTTTAGGAAAAAATAAATTGTTCAGCTGTAAAACCCTTCAGTGCCTAGCTGTCATGTCACCCAAAGGGAGCATGAGGGCTTGGGTACTGCCAGCCTAGGCAACCTGGCAGTATCCCAGCCCTCGTGCTTCCTTCGGGTGGCATGGCAGTTGGGCATCGAAAATGTTCCACAGCTGAACGATCAATTTTTAGGCGTCAGAGTTACTAAGTTGAAATGTTAAGAAATGGACAGTTGACAAAATGAGTAAGAATAAACAGTAAACTTCAAAGACCCGCTGTGCGAATGTTGGGCGACGCATTGCGCAACACCTGAAAAGCTAATTACAAATTTAGACATGTCTAAAATGCTGTTCTTATCAGCGTAGTATGTTCACTAGGTGCGATTCGACCACGTTTGCGACAAGGAAAACCTCAGAAAGTGCCAACATTCGAAGGTGCATTTATCACGTTTTTGGTTGTGCTCAGACGAAAGGTACCGTCTTCAAGGTAACTGAGTTCGAGTTGGCGAAGCGTTTAGAATTTTGTGTAATTTTTGCGCCTGACTTTGTAGATTACGACTTTGCAAACCGCTTGTTTGTCTACCTTGGAAGGGATCATCGAAACGGTTTGGAGTATAGATAACAAGAGATGAACTATAGGATATAGGAAATTAAAAAAACTGTGACCGAAGAGACGAAATGAAGCTCACCTCATCTTGATAAATGAGGTGAATAGACTGGCATCAACAGAACACGACAGAACGTGTCTCATTTTGCTCCAGAATTCTCACTGGAGCATAAAACTGATGTGGCGTTTGTCGTTTGACACATCAGAATACTTGAGATGTGACTTTTATCATGTTCACCACATGGCAGTGAGCCAGAGTTACATCATCCTGATAACATGTTAAAACTATTCAATGATGCGACCGTTTCTCATATAATCCGACTAGAATCTTGATTAAAAGTGTACGGGATAAAGCGCCGATTGGAAAACATGAATCTACGATAGTGAAGTCTAATTAAAACGCAATACTTTCAACGCAACAGTGGTGAAACTTGTTGGTAGTGTAAGCAGACTTGAGAAGGAGATTTCGTGAAGTTGCTGTTTCATCCTTATTGGGAATCAACAGCATTGCGGATCTTACGAAACTTCGCTACCTCCCGGTTAGTGGTTTGAAAACTTAAACTGTCGACCGCCATAGCCTGATCAGAACTGTGGCTAACACGTCCTTTGATACGATTGGGGGCCACTCAGCCATCACTCAGGGCAACCACGTATTGATTGGCTCTGAGACTAACGACTTCTCAGATGAACACCTCACTCGTTCTGTGGAATTATCCATCCTCTGAGGTGCGCACTGCTTGTGATTTCCAACAAGAATGAAATAACTGCACAGTACTTCTCAACTTTTTTGTGGCTTACTGCTGAAAGCTCTTCAACAACCCATTAAGGCTGTTGAACCCTTCATGGGCTCATCGGATACGTACAGTCTCCAGTTCGAGTGAAAACTCGGGTACTACGCTTGTCTGCTACGAGTGAAAGTGAGAAGGCCTTCGCTGCGGAGTTATTTATTAGCAAATGCCAACTGACCAGTTACAGACAAAAACCGGACATCCATATTCTCCTGAATGCGTCCTCCTGAACTTTCTGGATATTCATTGGCTCCAATCATCCATTGCTTAAATCCAAACAAGTGCTACAAAGCGACTCCACAAATTCCGCAACATATCTCTCTTTTCAAAAGACGCAAAGCGGATTTACAAGAACAACACGTACTACTCACATGCCTCCTCATCAGTAGTATCACCGTTACACGAGTAGTGGACTGCCAAATAGTTTTAATCAAACTCCTGTTTAATTTCATTCCAAAAAGCATTTTGAATGGAACTGAAATTGTGATGAACTCAATTTTCGTCCGCAAATGGCATCCAACCACTGATTTCTTCGGGTGGAAGTTTGCACTATTCGGCTTTTGTCGAATGCTCCTCGCATGTTCAGGTTCACGCAGGTATATATAAGAGCTCTCAGAGAACACAAGACGAGTTGTATTCTAACAAAAAAAGGCCCCACGTATGGTGGATGACACCTGAAGGAACCCGTTCACATCGGCCGTCACCTCAGCTTTCAAAAGACTTGGCAAGTGCCAACAAATCGCGTGCCGTTTGACATAACTATTTGGAAATACCTAATACTTTGGAAGAGGTAACGAAGGGAATTTACTTCAAGTGATCCATTTCCGTTTGCTAGAATGTGCGGATGGGATTTCCAGTTGCCTTGAAACACACTGAGCTGCACAACGGAAGAATCTTGAACGATGCATCCACCCCTGTCTGATCAGCAGAAACGTGTTTGTGTCTTATAGATTTTTCAAACAGTCAGCCATAAGCAAAGAAACATATCCAGTCAGGAAGATACACTATGGATACAAACTACTGCAACCTCTTTCCCGGTAAATCGTTTATTTCCACCCATCAAAGACCACTTTTCAGTGCGAAGCCTCTGAGACACCTACCCGAACGCAATCAGAAACTCTTTTGGGATAACGAAGATCCGGTCATTCAGTATCAAGTAAATTCCCACTTACTGCGTTTAATCGAGTTAGTGGAACCATTTTGAAATCCGTGTTTTCCAAGTCTAATGAGGACGTCACTGCAAGAACGAAGTTTGGCGTACACGACTACTTTATAGTGAATCATGGTATGGTACGGTGGGGCACAAAATTTCGGGATAAAATGCAAGGTTTGGAACAATCCTCATGCGAGAGATCGAACCTAAGTAACCTTAATTATCTGGGGCAGTTAATCCACAATTTGGTTTTGTTCGTCATAATCTGTTTTTGTTTAGTGTTTCAGTTCGTACTCGAGTACATCTTAAAAGTGGCGATTTGTCTCAAACAACTAAGGAACGGTTTTCTCAGCAGTGTTTTCACAAAGTGCGATAGAGGAGTGTAGAGTAGTGTCCTAAATCAACAACACATTAAGGTGAACTTGAGGTGACGCGCATCTTGATCGATCGCATGTGAATTGTGCGCCGACCACATGGTCACATGATCGCGTGGATCTGCTCTGGACCAATCAGGTTTCAGCTTATCTGCACATGCGCACGTGCATTCAGAGAAGTTGCAAACACATTTGAATTTGGATGCGAAATTTACGGCCAGGGTTCAATAGGCAACAGATGGATTACTAGTCAATTTCGTTAACTTTGTGGCTGCTCACGGTTATGAGGTAGCAGTGTAAATGCAACCCCATCTGCTGGTAAGTCACTCTCCTCAATGAGATCCGTTTGTTCACAAGATCCATTTTGTGCACTGTGCAACAATTTCATGCAGTTGGTAAACCTCAATCAAAGCAAGGCAAAAACTCAAGCTTCCAGAAAATACCAGTCAGAGTCGGTACTGTTTGTCCTCTGTAGTAAGATCATCAAGTGTACATGTGTGAAGGTTTTGTTGGCAATAGATCTCATCTAAATGATAGCCTTCATTCTTGATGTGGTCAAATCTTTTTTGTTCAACGCTTTTCGTTTCACGCCGAGTTTGACGCTAGCAGATTCACAAAGCTGCTAACCCAACGGTTCTGTACGGACTTGAGAGCTGAAGATGTGCCGGGTATATTGTGTTTCGTCATGGGTCTTTAAGGACTTGGATGAAAGGCAAGATATACACATGGTTCAGACAAACTCGTGTGAATAACCGTTCGCTGTTATTGTTATCACCCTCCAAAACGAGTGATTTGTCACGAGCAATCAGAATAGTTGGACGTATCATTTGTTCTCGTAAGACTATAGGCTACACTCAAAAGCCGGTTTCAATCCTAGCAGGAGGTACATGGTTTGAAATGGTCGAGGTCATACCGTTAGTTTTACATGGCTGTGAAATAGTTGCATCGGGGAGTCTGAACCCTCTCGGACGGCAGACTGAGAAAGTTAAGGGCTCCCTCGTGAGACGAGAAATCTGTGATTATTACCCAGTCAGTCAAGTAAACCGCATCCTGAACTGAGTAACATCATTATAACTTGATTCTCAACCGAAAATGAATTCAGCAAATCGTTGTCTGAAGTTCTTACAACAATTATTGTCAATCTTGCTGTCCGAGGTTTTGTTAGTCGAGTGTGCCAACTACGAACTTTGAATCGATACTTGTTTTCTTCACCGATCAGCGGTAGGTACATTCGCAAGTAAACCGCATCCTGAACTGAGTAACAGGGGAATGCGGCTCAGCTCCGGAGATTCCAAACGCTTAAAGGTGAACCATATCCTCGACTGATACACTCAACTGGGCACAAATTTGGTTTTGACGGGAGATTCACCTGGAATCCGGCTGAATTTCTCTTAAGCAACTGACTTTGCTGCACCAGGCTGTCTCACGTTTCATTCGGCACGACATTCGAGATATCGATATGCATCGCATAGACGTAATACACTACTCACGCGGTCGCTGAAAAATCTTTGCCAGTCTACGACCGGTTTTGCCTTCTTGGGTCTCATTAGGTAGATGCAGTCCCCGAGTTTTCATCAACCTTATGTTCTACTTGAACCCAAATTGCACTCAACTGTATATCAATCTGGCTTTGACGGGAGACTCAACTGAATCTCTCGTTTAGGATGTTCGCCTACAGGTGTAGAAGATCCGGCGTTTACTGCGCTGTGATTCAGTTAGTGCCTATTTTGAAAATATTTAGAGAACAGGCTTATTCGTTTACCTCAGTTTTCGCATTAACCTGCATGGTCTTTGAGACAGAATTTTTGCAAAGCGCACCCTCCAAACACAGGGGGAATAAGTAGGTCGGGTCGTTACACACATAATACGGAATCTGGTCAATTATACGACGCACAAAAGGATAAATAACGTTGATTCGTGCAATACACTCACTTGCACGCTGATTTGGTTTGAAAGAAAGACTCATGTAAACAACACTCAAGAAGTTTTCAGCAGCCTTATGAGTAGTATGTTCCACCTAGATGACTCTGATTCTTCATTAAGCTGAACAACTTGTTCAAGCCTATTTCTATCAATAACCTACTCATTTTTTAATTTTTTATTCTTTTCATACCCATCCAACCCATTTACCCCACATTATCCGTTATGCTACCTTTGTCCGGAGCTTAATTCTTCAAAACCAGTTGAGTGGAAACTCTTACGCTCAACGAATGACAGCCATCATTCACACACCGTTGCACTTCCGGTTGCACACCGTTGCACACCGTTTGCTACGCAGTTGACAATCACCATCACTTTTATGCCACGACGCACTGAGATTGAACTGGGTTCGAATTGCCCCACATTTCTTCACTTTCCGTTTCGCTGGCATCCATTTGGAAGAAAAATTGGCAGTTTCCCTTAAATTTTTGGATTTTTTTAAATTTTATTCACTCTTGGAAATGAATGTGTAAATGTTGAGTCCAGCTCACCTATGAAGACGTCTTCCAACTACGCACCACAGGAGGACAGCCAATATCTTATCGTGATTACTAACTTTCACTCAGCACTCTTTGACATTACCCTAACTTGAATTGACATTTTCCCCAAAGAAGACTACTCACAAGGTTGCTGATAACTCTCCGAAATCACAGGACCGGTTTCACCCTTCTTCGGGCTCATCAGGCATCATAAACGAGAGATTCAGTTGAGTCTCCCGTCAAAACCAGATTGATATACCGCTGAGTGCAATTTGGGTTCAAGTAGAACATAAGGTTGATGAAAACTCGGGGACTGCATCTACCTAATGAGACCCAAGAAGGCAAAACCGGTCGTAGACTGGCAAAGATTTTTCAGCGACCGCGTGAGTAGTGTATTACGTCTATGCGATGCATATCGATATCTCGAATGTCGTGCCGAATGAAACGTGAGACAGCCTGGTGCAGCAAAGTCAGTTGCTTAAGAGAAATTCAGCCGGATTCCAGGTGAATCTCCCGTCAAAACCAAATTTGTGCCCAGTTGAGTGTATCAGTCGAGGATATGGTTCACCTTTAAGCGTTTGGAATCTCCGGAGCTGAGCCGCATTCCCCTGTTACTCAGTTCAGGATGCGGTTTACTTGCGAATGTACCTACCGCTGATCGGTGAAGAAAACAAGTATCGATTCAAAGTTCGTAGTTGGCACACTCGACTAACAAAACCTCGGACAGCAAGATTGACAATAATTGTTGTAAGAACTTCAGACAACGATTTGCTGAATTCATTTTCGGTTGAGAATCAAGTTATAATGAGATATAGCCGCCTCAGCAACTTTCACGTCCCGGTTTAAGGCTTGGTCCCACTTGACTGACTGGGTAATAATCACAGATTTCTCGTCTCACGAGGGAGCTCTTAACTTTCTCAGTCTGCCGTCCGAGAGGGTTCAGACTCCCCGATGCAACTATTTCACAGCCATGTAAAACTAACGGTATGACCTCGACCATTTCAAACCATGTACCTCCTGCTAGGATTGAAACCGGCTTTTGAGTGTAGCCTATAGTCTTACGAGAACAAATGATACGTCCAACTATTCTGATTGCTCGTGACAAATCACTCGTTTTGGAGGGTGATAACAATAACAGCGAACGGTTATTCACACGAGTTTGTCTGAACCATGTGTATATCTTGCCTTTCATCCAAGTCCTTAAAGACCCATGACGAAACACAATATACCCGGCACATCTTCAGCTCTCAAGTCCGTACAGAACCGTTGGGTTAGCAGCTTTGTGAATCTGCTAGCGTCAAACTCGGCGTGAAACGAAAAGCGTTGAACAAAAAAGATTTGACCACATCAAGAATGAAGGCTATCATTTAGATGAGATCTATTGCCAACAAAACCTTCACACATGTACACTTGATGATCTTACTACAGAGGACAAACAGTACCGACTCTGACTGGTATTTTCTGGAAGCTTGAGTTTTTGCCTTGCTTTGATTGAGGTTTACCAACTGCATGAAATTGTTGCACAGTGCACAAAATGGATCTTGTGAACAAACGGATCTCATTGAGGAGAGTGACTTACCAGCAGATGGGGTCTATAACATATCTCTATAGAACGTTGAAACTCGGTACAACTGAAATTGATTACGGTATGGGACCATGGCCAATAGATCACTTCTCCCTCCTGGAAACAGTACAGGTCAGTAAAGTCATGAAGAGTGATAGGATTTAATGCTTTAAAAAATTTTCGCGATTCGCATTTTCCCCAAAAGTGATGACCAAATTTTTCCGGCCACCAACTACTATCAGAAAATCACCTTTGGTTGCTGACATCTTCTGATTCGTCGGCGAACCAAAGACAACCAAGCACACTGACATGTGATATTCCGCTTCAGCCAATGAAAAATGCGGATTGATTTCAACCGGTCAACCACTGTCACTGTAAACCACAAGACTTTGAGACATGACGAACCATGGTGCAGCCACTCTGGACGAAGACTTTGACGGAAGTTGGAAAAGACCCGTGGCTCGCTTTTGTTTCTCTAGTACTAATGTACTAGGTCTTCTGTTTTAAATGACTTACATCTCAAGAAGGAGACATCTTCATGGTCGACGGGAGTGTATTCCACCTTCGGACAGCTTGGAGTTAAGAACTCACGCTCCTCATAAGGAGTTTCGTTCCATTTAGGTTAGCAAACTATCGTCCAGGACTTCATGGCTGATTGAATGGTCTAGCCGGTAACTATTCTCACTGCCGTAGTGAAAACCCAAGGCAAGAAGGATACTACTCTTACTGTCACATCAACCACTGGCAGCTACCTACCAACAGAAACTGCAAAAAACACTGAAAATCCTCTATTTGTGATTGCTCTCTCAGATTCCTTCCCCTAATAAGGAATCTAGCATGGACCTGTTTGAAATAGAGTCCATTCCTCTAACATCACACTTGTTCGGAGGACGAGAGATTCCACATGTTGCCACGCATGATGCAGCTTGAAACCTCCAACCAAGGAGTCACGTGTTCAAATGCTACATCCCAATCACCTGATGAATCGTGTTAGTAATGGAATGCCTAAAATAGCAAAGATTTGTTAGCTTGGCTTACTTTTAAAAACACAATCAAATATTTGTCCCGGGACATAGTTTTACAGGAATGTTTTAGTCGAAAAATGGTATTTTTGGAGAAAGTTTGTAGTGATTTTGAAAAAAATGTATGGGTTAGCACGTGCAAAATTCTCCGAGGATGTACAACGACAGCTTTGCAGTTGTCAGGTTTTTCACGAGGCTTAATGGCTATTTTCTAGCAATGTATTCTGATCATTGGCTTGTGGATTGTATCGAAGTAAAATACTCAGCTGATCTCCGAATTCCGGTGATTAGAGCTGCTCATTTCGATATCAGCCAACTGATTGATAATTGCACTGTATTATTATGTAATGCACTACTCATAAGGTTGCTGAAAACTCTTTGACAGCCCACGACCGGTTTCGCCCTTCTCGGGGCTTACCGAATAGGCGCAGTCCCCGGGTTTCCGTCAACCTTATGTTCTACTTGAAACTAAATTGCACGAAATTAGTGAATATACACTCATTTGCAAACGAAGTTGGTTTCGCGAGAGACTCACCTGGAACCCAGCTGAAGCTCTCGGTTTCGATGTTTTCAGGCAACTGAATGTGCTGCACCAGGCCGCCTCATGTTTCAATCGCTGCGATATTCGAGATATCGTGATACATATATATTCTGTAATGCACTACTCAAATGGTTGCTGAAAAACACCTCGACAACCCACGACAGTTGCCTAGAAACATCAAAACCGAGAGATTCAGCTGGGTTCCAGGTGAGTCTCTCGAAAAACCAAATCAGTTTGCAAATGAGTGTATATTCGCTGGCACTGTATTAGTTGAACGAGAAAGGCCACTATTACCTTATCGGGACTGCTAAAAACTCTTCATTAGCTGACGTGCGATTTTCTCCTACTTCCGGATAACCAGGTAGGCACTTTCTCCCATAATGCGTCAAGTTTTTGATATCTTTCAACATCGCAGTACTCAGTTTACTAAATAATGTCACTTGGTGTTAACTGGGTTGCAACTAAACTTTTCGTCTGTAATACGTTTGAATGTGTTGCACGTAGGCCATTTTGCACCTCAGTCGGCACGACATTCGAGATAGCGTAGTACACTTTCTTGGACGGAACTACTCACAAGGTTACTCACAATGCTCTAACAGCCCGCGACCAGTTCATTCCTTCTTGGAACTCATCAGTCTCCAAATTGGTGTGCAGATTAGCGTAATTTGCGAATACCGTGCAATTGTGGTTCAAGTAGAACGCGAGGTTGGCGGAAACTAGGGAATTCACGTAATTGCTAAGTTCCAAGAAGATCATGACCGCTGGTAGGACTGTCGAAGGGATTTAGCAGTCTTGTAACAGGTTCTATTCGGTAATGACGGTGGCTGTTGAATGGACATTCAGTTAATGTGGGGAGATAAATTCGTCCGTTAAGAGCAGGGGGCTTTCTCACAAGGCATCAAAAAAATCAATAATTTCTATCTGGTTGGTTCAGCAAATAAGATCGATAACTACCCAATGGGGTTTGAGTTTCCGTAGGTCATACTGCTGTATTAACCAGGTGTACGGCTTAAAAAGCGCTAAATTAATGATTGGTTTTATTCGGTTCCTTGGGGGACTCGCCTTTGGGTGGGTCCGTTTGCAGGGTCGAGCAAGTAGTGTGTCGGTGCAACAAAGAGTATTTCGACTCTATGTTTTTAAGTTTTTATCGATTTTTGAGCTCACAAAGTAAGTTGCGTTGTTGGCTGTTTTTTTCAAAATTCTGACGCAATTCTGTTATAATTACCATAGTTTGTTATAATTCCATAGTTTTATTCGGATAGTTTTGCTGAATTCTTCTTTAATGGAATTGCGATTCCTGTACAAATATTGATAATGATAAAAATATACCATTTAGACTTGTGCGGACTGATCATAGCGGAGAAAGCTTTTCCCAGGGGTGATTTGGCATTGTGATCCAGCTCACTTCTCTTCTTCCTTTTGTTTTGGGACACTACACACTGATCTGATTTGAAGGGATCAACCATGGAAGCTCTCACTTGTGGCTGGTCTCTTGAAGCATTCGCTGATCAAGCGTAAACCAGATCGCACAAGAGAATGAACAAGTTGAATTCGTGTCATACTGTAGTCCATCCAGATGGAAAAACTATGGGTCACTTGTAATGAGGATTAATATCTCGCCTGAAAATGTTCAGTTCGACACCTGCTTCATCGACTCTGGCCACTAATATTTCATGTTCTTTGAATCGTCAAATCCTGACTTTTGTTCTGTATCATTAATTGTGCTAGAGTAACCAGTTCGTAGTCCTGAAAATTCTTTCACGCACCATTCAGAACGAAAATCAACCAACGATGGACCAGAAATTTGTCCGCTTCTCAGAGTTACTACCACACACGTAGGCCTGACCCAATCGGTCCTATTTGGAGTCCTTTCAGTGTGTGGGACCTGGAGGCCGGTCGTCTCAACTTATCCTTAAAGCTCCACGATACACAGAATGGTTCACAATCTAGAAGCTTTCTGGAAACGCCAACTGAAAGTCGAGTCCCCCACCTTCACGAGTTCACAAAAGCCGAGACACTATCAGCTACGGAAAGCGAGATGGATAGGTGGAGAGTGGAGAAAAGGCATGCTGATCAGTTGATAAAGTGTGTCTTTGGGTATATTAGTGCACAGCCATTATACAAATCAGGTGTATGTGCACTAATAGAAGTTTTTAGCATGATTGCAATAGGTATAAAAATAAATTCAATGCGAAATGGGAGCGAGTCAAAAGGGAACTTATCGTATGTGAGAGTCCCTTGGTAAAAGTCCGGACGGTGGGAACGTGTTTTCTTCGCAGTATGGCTGCTACACGTGTTCCATGATTGTCCGTGGACTTGGAGTGCTTGGCTGACTCCTTGCTCCCTGCGCGCGCGCGAGTCTGTGTCCTGACTGGGTTCGGTTTCCCTTTATGTAGGTCCCAGTGCGTATACGTGGGCGCGTCGGCACATGAGTGGTTGCTACGCTGACTAGGCGGTGCAGACAATCGATGTCCGATGAGTCAGCTTAATGCGACGTGTTTGTGAGTATGGGAAAAAAGCCAAGCCTCGCTATCCAGTGAGCCGACTGAGTTAACAGTCAAGTATATGGGTGACGGGGTCGCTACAGCTACAACGTCGGAACAACACAAAAAAGTAACCTGCCAGTTATGTGGGAGCGAGATGGCCCAAGTGGTTAGAGCACGAATTTACTGAACGGAAGGTCCGTGGTTCGAATCCGACCTCTGCCTCTCGACTACCCTGTCTAGGCTTGGGCAATCTGGCAGTATCCCAGCCCTCGTGCAGCCTTCGGGTGGCGTGGCAGTTAGACACCGAAAGGATGCTACAGCTGAACGATTTTCAGTTGTGTTACACGAAACCCTTTCCTATGTTATCACAGAGCATGTTCTCCGTATAGGGCAACTGAGACGCCGTGGGAATCAGTCACCAAACAACTAAGGGAGCCTCATTGCTGTGCAGTGTGTAGAAGCTCTAACATTTGGGGCATACTTTTATTTCCCGAGCCATGATGATGGCAGGGTGCCAAAGCCATCGTTAGCTTAACGGTGGATGGCACACAAACTGTGAGTTGACGAAATCATTCGGACTTTACATGTTTTGGCATTTCCGAGGGTACTAGATGGAAATAGAATTTTTTTCAAAAAATGGTAGCCGGTTTATGCCAAAAGGCTAGTGACAAGAACGGAGTCAATAAGACATGGGTTTCACCACACTCATTCCCTCGCAGTTGTCATGCATCACATTACTTAAACTGAAAAAAAGACACGTACTAAACTAGATTGACGCCATTTGTATTCGCCGTCGATTGACTAAATTCAGGCGTGGCATAACGTGGAGAACAAAGTGAACTTTTGAGGGCATAGCCCGACAAACATTGACTGATGCGATGAGTTAGATCACATGCCAACGATCAATAAAACAAAAAGCTGGCTTGGTTTATAATATTTTGTACGATACAACCTGATGTTATGCAAACAAGCTGGGTCTACCTCAGATTACCTAGTGGTAACAAGCGATCGATGCAATCTGAGTAAGCCTGCATGTCTGCATCGGCCTCCTGAAGAGAGCCCGACTTTTCAACCAATAGAAAATGCGCTCCAAGGCCAACCTTAACGAGTCGCGACCAATTGGATGCGGGGTAGGCAGATCTGGGTAAGCCTGCATGTCTGCATCAGCCTCCTTAAGAGAGTCCGAGCTTTTCGACCAATAGAAAATGCGCTCCAAGGACAATCTTAACGGGTCGCGACCAATTGGAAGCGGGGTTGGCAGTAGAGCAAAACTAAGCCTGTGGATGGAAAAGCCCCACTGGGTCTGCCAATGAATTAGACCAATCAGAGATGCCCTCGCGTTTCTGATACCGCAGCCAAATCACTTACCTTGGTTTTTGGCCCAAATTCTGGATAACTGGGTATGTCATCGTACCAGGTGATACCAGCTGAATTGAAATGCCTTACAGCAGCTTCACGAACCGATTACCGAACGTTTGCATCATTTCCACGTAGCGTTGAGGAAGTGAAGTCGGTGTGAAGCTTGTCCTTGTATGTCACGTCTACTTAAACACCACTTTTTCAAGATGGTAGACAACAGTGGATCTAAATAGCTTGTGGCATGCAGCAGCGTCATTTAGTTGTTGACTCTATCACTGCGGAGAAGCTATGTTCTCAACCGAAAGGGAAGGGACTAGTGAATCCAGGAACTGTTCAGCTGCTTTCTGAGGGTTAGGTCAAGGATATTTCATGATGCACGGTGGCCATCGGTGAAACTCATATTTGTGGTAAAAAAAACTCTACTGAGATTTCGTCCCGTCCATCTACGCAAGAAGCCCTGTACAGTTGTTTCATCCTTATTGGGAGTCATCAGCAATGCACATCTCTTAAGTGACCCAGAGAAGGAATAATTTCACAGGATGAGTGAAACTTCCACCTGAGAAGTCTTTAGTTGAGGATCCAATCGGTATGTGACTAAGTCACGTGGACATTCGTGGTTAAAGGATGAGTGGGACAATATCTTGTCGCAGTGTGACTTAATCACAGTGCTGATTAGCCGCTCGTGGCTGAACAGTTAAGTGTACAGACTAATAGACCAGAGGTCGAGGGTTTCAAACGCCTCGGGGTTTCGGGAGACACGCACTGCAGACGATTTCCGCGAAGGAGAAAGCAGATGTTTAGTGAACTCCGCCCATTCAGCACAGACTTACTTCACTTACAAAACGAAATCTCAGCTGAGAATTACCACGTATCCTCTCATTACGACTGAAGGCTTTTTGGTCTGCGAAATCAGTCGTGCGAAAAACATCAAGATATCTGGAATTCGAACTAGATTCAGGTATTCTGGAAGACCAACTACGCTGCCCATTAGTATGCATAAGTGTGGGGTGATATGACACGTGACCACTGTGTTACACCAAAGACATCACTAGGCTTTGGTCCAGGTTCACTTGCTGAGAGAATATGAAGACGACCAAGATGCGCGCTCGATAAAAGATGGAAGTGTGAATGACGCAAACGGCAGGCGTATTCTGAGACTGCGGAAAATTTCTTAATGAACTGGGCGGAAAAATGGGCAATTTCGTTCTATTTATTTTCTCTCGTGAGCTATCTATAAATCATACAAGCTCAAGTCAAGGAGAAGGTGCTTTAAAGTGAAACGTACAAATTTAATCACATAGTGTCCAACATTTACGGGGTCCAGTGCATTACCAAATGAAAGCAGGGACCTGAATAGTCTCGGAAGCGATGACGTTTCCTCCAGGACGCGGTATCCTGGCACGGGCCACTCGATGATCCATGTTGTGGGCCAACATTCTGCGACAAAATCCCCATCTCTTTGCAGGGATAGCATCCCGTTGTGGGGTTCGCCAACCAGACTGCTACAGATAACAGAGGTTCTCGGAGTCCACCAACAGGAATTCGATCATAAAGTGCAAAGAAATGCTTCCTATGTGTGTACTGGTTCCACGTAAACCTAGTAAATGGTTCACTTAAACTACCACAAATTCGTCAATATATACCCACGGTCTTCGCCGCCGTGATAACTTCTCTTAACTTTACGAATATTTCGGATCCTGATAGTTCTCTGGGAAAATGACTGGTGGCTTCTCCAGCTAGAACTTGTTGTTGTGTTATCTTAATGGGAGTTATTTGTGCTAAGGCTAACTGTATACACTGCTGCCTGACTCAAACAGCGCAATGCACATCAAGATTTCGAGCCGAACTGGTTTTTCATGTGACCTGAAGGATATGGCGGGATTCCTGACATCATCTATCTCCGTTATTCGTCTACTTATATAATGAAAGTAGTGAAGAATTAATGGTACAAAAGTGGCGGATGAGGTCGTCCGCCTCGTGTTGATCGTGTTGAGTAAGACATCCAAAACAGACAAACGTACATCGATTTTTGTAAGACGTCGGGCTGGATGAATTTGTGGTACTTTTACCTCAAGGATGAAAGCCTAATCAATACAGCAGTCCTCTACACGGCTTGACCGTTTCACTCGCCCACACATTTGGTCAGATCGCAGCATGGATGCCTTGGAGAGAAGGCACAATGCAGATGACGGAAATTTCCCGTGTAGCCTTGATCTGTTGGTAAAATTCAGTAAAAGTGGACCTGATTGAGTTGAAACATGTGGAAACCAGAAATGTTGAAGGAAAAGGTGAAATTATTGTCCGGACATGATGAAGTAACAGAGGGGTTACTTCTAGATTGGCCAGAGGGGTTGTGTGGAGCCACGTTCTGAAGGTGTAAGTTTATAAACTGTACTCAGGGGTGGCTCCTAAAATCAAGGTCATAACTTCAGAGATCGTGGTTTGAGTTCAAAGACTTAAACTTTGTAAGTAGACGGACATCTGACCTTGGCTACTGCCGTAAGCCAGGCTACGTTTTACTCAGCGGCTAATCAAATGGGCCTATTTAGGTTTCAAAAAAATCCTTAGAAGGATTGATTTCTGCAGAAAACCTTTCGAAGAACTGGGTTCACGTGCTTCTTGGAAACGACGATTAAAAGTTGCCTCGTTAAGCACCATGACCAGTAAAATTCACCAACTCAGTAGACGGTTCCATCATTCATTGACTGCATAGTTACGAAGTATTCAAAACGTGATTTCAGCTGATGCCTCATAGTATGCAGCCGTTTTGTAAAAGAAGTGCTTACATGGAGCAACCTTGAGACGAGTAGTTCTTTCCTTTATGGACATTGTAGTCACAATCCATATTCTCGGGCCCGCAATCAATAGACTTTCACGCGAACTTCGTGGATACGCTTTTTGTGATAAGGCAAACGAAGGAAGATACTTTCGGACTGGGTATACCCAGCCAATAGAAACAATCAGCCCATAATTTGCAAGCTGGAAGCTACTCCCTTCCCCTGCCGTTGTGTATCATTTATCTATAACGGAGTAACCGAAAAAGCCCACGTTCTTTGTGTGTCCTTGTGTAATACTCTGTGATGGTGAATTTTAAGTCAACGATTCAATAAGCCTCAGCGATTGAGCATGGCGAACAGATTGGTTTAGGAAATATACTGGAATTTCTTTTGGCTCAGATGCGTTCACTGGCGGTGGTTGATTCTTACTTCCAGATCTGCGAGCGTCAGATCTACGACCGCCTGATCGACCACTATCAGACTCATGTAGATTCTTGAGGGAAATTGATTTTAATTAACACGTGTTTTTTAAGGATTTGAACTAGCCAGTTTGTCGTCACATGTTGTGTAAAACGGGACGATCTAGCTACATCAACTGGTCAGTCATCGAATTCAACGATGTCTCAAAGTAAATCTGAGGTACTACTGGGCACGGTGTGATGGTTAAACAATTAGTCCTTGGAAAAAATTTAGACCGCTTGGTCGTCTGTTCCCTGAGAAGACCTGGAGCAGAGTTCACTTTGTGGGTATTATCGATTAGGTAAGTCGTGTTTGATGTGAGTTGACCTCAGATTCGGTGAAATTGAATGTCAAGGCGCACCCAGACATGGGAAAAGTACATGAGCAGAGAGTGACGGATCCCCAAGATCCCATTGGTACGTCACGTGCAGAAAGCAGGTGCGTTGGCATGGCTCACCAAACACGGCTTAGCAAATGCGATTAGTGTAGTGGGCCTGAGACTGTTCAGGACCGGAACCCCACCAGTGGCTGTACAGAGCGAACAAGTGAACGATCATCTTTGGCCATTTCGCCATCTTATACATTGACGCAGACGCTCTGTATGTTTTGTTCTGACACTACAGTCGTGTCCCCAGTTCTCTGTCTTCTCCCTATCGCGTAGTCTGGCAGGCTCAGTGCAGGCGTAACCCATAGACGGCCACCCATCGGGCTTCAGTGAAGATAACAGTAAAGATGACGGTGCGGTGAACTTCGGGACAAGTGCTCGTTTGCTCACAGTGACTGGTGGATAAAATTGGCATTGGTGATTTGAATGATGACAGTGTCACGGCGTTGGTTTTAAAATTTCGGCGCAGCGAAACACGCAGGTTTAGGTTGTGTACTATGGAAACAGGATCACCTGTATACGGAACGTCAGCGTTGATGTACTCTTTCGGTCAATTACTCGAAAACAGCTACTATTTGAATGCAACGGTACACACACATTGGGTGTGTGTTTGCCCTGCTTCTGAGTTTCTTCAAAAAAGTGCCGACCAAGGTCGTTCCCGAAATCGGGCTTTATAAAAAATTTCACATCTTTATCACCCAGTAGAAAAGGGGAAAATGCCTCCGTGAGATACAAGATAACCATCCAGATAAATGGATCGTTTTGGCAAATGGTGTAGCGTTGAAAATCGACTGCACTTTGAACACACTCGCGATTTTTCGACAGAGATTACATTTCTCTTGTGGTTATTGTTTACTGAAAGAAAAGTATCCTTTGACATTAGGCACTGAATTAAAGCTATCATATTATCGTGGTCGTCGGGCTTCAGTGCTGCAATGATCCTGAGGGTTATACAGGCTGTAACTCAGTTCCTAAAGGTTCAACCATTTCAGGACGTTCAAAGGGGAGCAGCCCGACGAAGAACAGTGAGTCCCCGTACTGCGAGTAATCCCATTACGAGGCGATCTGGGGAGTAAGGTCGTACTGTCCTATGCGATAGGAGTGTGAGATATGTCGTACTCTCCTCTGCGATAGGAGTGTGAAGACAGAAAGATGTTCCTTATAGGCGATCACTATGTTCATATTTGTAGAAGCAGCGATACTGCCTTCCTTCGAGGAAGGACGGGTTCGAAAAGGTCGCTCCTAAAACACCGCAGACTCCGATTGCCCAACGATTGAACGTGACCTCCGACACATTATTCAGTACGTTCGAAATACTTTTAAAACCAAAGAGTCTGGTGCTGCTCAAAAGGTATCTGGTTTGCGTAGCTGCACTAGGAGTGTGACAGTTGTGCCTGTCTCTCTGCGCCGTCGGCCAGGCCGGCCCTCTGCAGCCAAGTGGGTCAGAGCCTTGAGTCATTGGCTAAGGGCAGGTTGTCCGAACAAAACCCTGCGTCTTCCCACTGCCTTGTGGGTCAGACTTTCGAGTCAAAGGCTCAAGGTGGGTTACCTCAACTAAAGTCGCTTTTTCGGCCTGGGCGTTCGGTAAGTATTATTTACCCTTGTAACTCTTCGCATCGGGCAGGATGGTAGTATCAAACCGAAAAAAATGACAAAACGCATCCGAATTTTACACAATCGACCCTAAAATGAGTAAAATTCAGCCTGAAGCTATCCCCTGAATTCAGACTTTCCCTGTATTGAGTACTGAATACCTACTTAGTTCAACCTTAGTTTATAGCGAACAACTGTGCTCCGAAATACGTATATTTTACCACGTAACTATGGCTGCCCCATTTCACGGGTGTTTCATTCGTGTTTAGGCGTAAACCCAAGAAAGACAATGCAGGATTTCAGACCCATTGGATCAAATACGAAAGTCAAACGGGAGTCTTGGTATTCTCGTGAGGTAAGTTTTTTGTAGAGAGAAGGTGAAAGATCCTTTGCTCGAGTTGAGATGCGTTAACTATTCCTGGCCTCACTTTATCGCTGATTTCTAATGAATTTGCATAAAAGCTGGGACAGACTGCGCGTACGAAAAGCGTTTTATTCAGTTTGTCACAAAAGGATGAAAGTGTGAATGGTTACCTAGTGTGCGCTTCGGGAGTATGTCTCACAGGTTCGATTTCACTCATACGTATGCGTTCGGACGTTGAGCGGCTCCGTAAATTTACCGGCCATGGTGTTGACACTTTCGCCGCGAGTACATACAAATGAATACCATTCAGAATACTTGTATGAATATATATCTGCCGATTAGTAGTGAACGCCACACAGGAAATAAAGTCGGTAAAGGATGAAACAGAGTTTCGTTACAGGCCTTTCGGCCGACCCAAACTTTGTGGCGTCAGTCTTCTTCCTTTTTTCTCGGCGCAACACCACATTTCGTCAGTACATCACCGTACAGATGTTTCCGGAGGCCACTCATTGTCGAATCTTGTTGTCCTAGAGGTAATAATTTTGAGGAGGCAGCAACTAGAAGGAATGAAAGAATGAAACAA
>NW_008752073.1:265277-268400 GCF_000715545.1 Opisthorchis viverrini | reverse complement strand
CAGGGGCTTGCACGACACCAGTTTCGGCTTTGCCCAAAGATATCTAGAACTAGGGTGGTTCACCCGGGATGCTTAGCAAACTCGAATCGGTTGCTATATATATATATATATATATATATATATATATATATATACTGGTCATCTCCAAACAGGTTCTCCTGGTCTCAAATGGTCATAAATGGCTACGGTTTGTAAACAAACGGTAAACGGTTTGTAACTGACATCATTTTAGAGGTCACCTTTAGGTATTTCAGTGGGATAGCATGCGATTTACACAGACACAAATGCATCGGGTAATCTCGTTTTTTTCCACAGGCGGTTGGTGGTTTTAAAAACATAATTGTTCGTCTTTGGCTGTAGAGTTTCAACAATGAAGCCTTCGTAGTCGGTCTCTAAGACCGGCCTTCAACAATTGAATCGCTTACAAACGGTACAACGCCTCCAATGAAGCACCATAAAAGGCCCTCATGTTCTTAAAAGAAACACAGGGTTTCAAAAGGAGAGTATGGAAGCCACTGAATTTGGTAACATCAACTGTGGTAATTCCATGGAAAGCGCGTACTCACGCCGCTCATAAGACGATACGAAGTCATATCCATCTGACTCAGAAAAGAAGATTACGGCAGTGGCCTTCATCAGATTCGTTTGATCATTAAGTCTGTAAAATTCAAAATTTCGTCATCAGATGCATCATCAGCGATTCTGCGGTTTTTGAGATAGTCGGTCCACAGAGGAGTTCAGAAATTTTCTCCTCTTTGACTGAGTAGGATTTCTTTGTTACATGTAGCCAGTAACTCAGCCGAATGACCCCCTGAAAGGGGTCCCCTGGCTTCCTGCTCCGCCCACTATGGTATATTAAAAGGCACGGCAACTCTGTACAGTCCCTTATGGAGACAAAAAAATTAAAACTGCATTCATAGGACAGTCACAGAGTGTTCCTCAAGGTCGTGCCATAATCCCCGTGACGGGGCGAGAAGCGTCGAGTCAAAGATGCTCGATCCGGATTGGCTCGCACTCTGACCAATCAGGGCATGCCTTCGTTTGGCCCGAGTCCTGCACATGACACATCCGTCCAAACGATGTGATGTTCGATTATTAGGGGCGGCTGGCCTCCGGACAGAATAGGGGCTGTTCATGTAAAAATGCTGGTACATTGAATTAAAAGAAATTGTTCTAGATGGCTTACGATATCACAATAAGACAAATTTGAGATGAACGTATAAATATCCCTGGATGTAGCGAAAAACACTCATTTGCAACAAATTTGTCTTTTCGCGAGAGGCTCACCTTGAACTTAGCTGAATCTCTCGTTTGCGATTGTCCCTCTGGATATAATTTGAGTAACTTCCCGAAAATTGTCTATGAAAGTGTATTTGGATACATCCACCAAATGAAAGCCAGGTTCCAGGGGAAAAATTGTTCTTTCTCGAACGTTTCACAACTTAATGTAACCCAATGAATCGGCCACAGTAGTCACGTGTTGCTATCTTCTACCTTTATTCCCTTCGACAGAGCGCGGAGTGTGTACCAAAGTCCTCCAGTTCTGAGAATTCGTTGGAGCAGATGAAGCCCCCTTCAAATTACCAAACCCAGAATACACTCATGAAGGGAGACAATTCACGCTTACAAGAGAAACCTCCCCAAGGTAGAGTATCCAAACTTGTTTAACTGGTTCCATTGCCTAGAATGCTCCCACCATCAAACTTCAGAATTTACTTATCTCTATCGTGGGATGAGATGACATGATAGGATTGCCTGTTTCGTGGTTTATTCCGTCATTGTATTGTCAGAGAAACTGTCGCATCGGCAACCGACGAGAACAGTGGGTGGGTGGAAAACAGAGGGGTATCAGCCGCTGGAATCCGAACATAGTACAGTACTCACGATTTTGGTGAATTTTAGAGGACAGCCAACGATCCAGTCTTTTTAATCATGGAAGTCGATCGGTAAAGGTCAAAAAATGATTCCAATAAAATTAAGTAACGTAACTGTTTACATGAGGAGGAATATTATACCACGATTTGGTTGTATCGACAGCAAAATTCAACGGCGATTTTGAAAAGTAGCCTGGGTACTGTTGGAGACTAATTTTGAGTAGGCACAGTCAGCTAATGAAAACATTTATTCTACAAGAAATATTCCGTAGTGGGAGAACCAAAATAAAAAATTACGAGTTTTTGAGTTTCAATTTAAGTTGTCGGGTTCGAATTAGATGAACTTCTGTAAATCTAGTAGTTCAAGTAGAACATAAGGTCAACGGAAACTGGGGGGGCTGGGCCTACCTGATGAGCCCCAAAAAAGGCGGAAACGGTCGTCGGCTAAGAGTTTTCATCAACCTTGTGAGTAGTTTCCTTTATGAAAACTCTACAAACACTTGCGGAGTCCGGGTAATTCCTTGTATGACAGTATACTGTGATATGTTTTCCTTGAAGCAAGTGTTAGATAGCGAACCGGTGGTTGCTTGTAAACACCACAAACGAGGGTTCCAGGTGAGTCTCCTCAAAACCAAATTTGTTTGTCATAGGAGAACCAGCTCCAAACGTAACTGGACTACACAACTGCCAATGGAATAGCCGTTCTCGTTGAGACATATTTAATTGGTTGTTCTTCACTTGCCCTTGAAGGATAAGTTCCAATTTTAGTATGACTTTTTGGCCAGCCTAGAACTTTCCACGTGGACTATATAAACGGCCCGTTTTCGGCTGCACATCACACGCCTGTATGCGTCAGTGCTCAATGGATCAGCTGATTCGCACGTTCATTGGCTTTCTGGCTTGGCTAAGCGCGTCTGACCATCAAGCAGCTATCCAAATTCGGATTCTCGGTATTATAAAAACTGTGATCCACTCCAGAACAAACTGTAAATGACGGTATTCCGCGAAATTGAGGTACTAGAGCGTGGATACGATGGGTGAGATGGCATAGTGACTAGAGCGTGAATTTACTGATCGGAAGGTCCGTAGTTCGAACCCGACCTCTGCCTCTGAACTTCCCTGTCTTGGCTTGGGCAACCTGACAGCATCCCAGCCCTCGTGCTTTCTTCTGGTGGCACGGCAGTCAGGCACCGAAAGGGTGTTACAGCTGAACTAAGAAGAAGAGGAGAGAGGCGATAGAGTACATGTG
>NW_008752073.1:251897-265110 GCF_000715545.1 Opisthorchis viverrini | reverse complement strand
CTCTGCTGCCTAATACAAACTTCGCCGTGATATTGGGCACGGTTTCTTTTAAAAAAGAATCTAGGCAGCGCCCAACTTATATGTGAAAGAGTTTGGGTGTCTTTGGTGCGCCCCGCCCTCCAGAATGAGGTCCTCATGACCAAACCTGGGTTTTGCTGGAGACACTGCAAGAAAAGACGGCTTATCGGTGTTCATACTTTCAGTTCCTTTTCAGATTGTTTGATTGACCGCTTGAAGGCGTAGACACCTCAGAACGCTTGCAATGGGCAAGCACCAGGTTCCCTTCCCAACTCTTGTATTTTCTCAACCCTAAAACTCTAAATACAGCTGAATAAACTTTGTGGTTGTACGGCAGTGAAGCATCAGTGCTAAAAAGGATGCTCCTGATGGTGATGACGACGATGGACTGTGACGCTCACTGCTTGGCACGGCTTCATGGTCTCGACGGTCGAGCAAATACTAAAGACTGTGACGCTCATGGTCTCGACGGTCGAGCAAATACTAAGGAGTTAAGTATCAACTGTGTTCATCCATACTGCAATGGCTTTAAATATTCAAACTTTATTCTGTTCCTTCCTAACTGCAATCAACCTGTTCTCCACACATTTAAGGCAACTCTGCCCAAGAAGTCAGGAGAAGGCACCACGAGTTACCAAAACGGCAAACAAACAAACACGAGGATCTTGACAGCGCTGTTGCACAGATTGAGGAATTACAGGAACAGTTGGAGGCAACCTATAGAAAGTATCAAGTCACTCAACGAGAGCTTTCGATGGCCAATACCGAACTGGTGGCCAGTCAACGCTCAAACGCGGAAGTCGTTGCGAAGTTGGAAGAACGGATTGAGCGTCTAACCAGACAAGTCAGTTGATTTGAGTCCCCTTGAGGTGATTTTTACGGACGGTTGGGTGATAAGAAGGGATTCGCCTAGTTTTCTAATCGTAGTAACCAAATTTGAACCTGATTGGGTCTTTTAACTAATTTTTTGAATGCATTGTAGAATTGCCCGTATCATTTGGCGTGTACATGTCAGCATGACTGACGGTTCACAAATGAAACGCACTCATACACCGTGGCTGATCTGAGTAGTGACCTTGGGCTTCTGTATCTAGGTCTCGGTACCAAGTAATGACCTCATTAAGGGACTGCACATGAAAGTGCATCTCATGTGTAAGGGCAGTCTCACTTCTCCATGAACTTGTTGGTAAAATCCACATATTACTTTATTAACAACAGAACCGTTACATGAGGGCAAAGTTCGCATTTCGGTCAGTGAACATTCAAATGAGCCATTTTGGGTTGGTAAAGCGGCAAATAGAGGTCGCTAGTTAAACACCAGTCGTGATTGAACCCGATGCACTTCGTGGACCAATCACATCAGAGTTTGTATCTGTGAGCACCTTCATCTAAATCAGAGTGAAATATCTGCATACGCACGCTTACAACTGGTTGATCTACGTGTCAACTTTCGTCAGTGAGGTCTATTTTGAATTGGCCGTTATCAGCAATCAGTTCAGTTCAGTTTATCAGCTTTAAACGATGTACAACGGGTACATTGACCGCAGCGGCTACAGTTCTGCTCAGTGCGACATACAGCCAAGCATCGGAGAAGATGGTGTGATCGGTTAGTTCGCGAAACTGGACAGCTACAATTGGAGGCGAGAGTTTCAATGCGTGGTCGCCATGTGACTACGTGATTGAACCGTTTCTACCACTGTTATCAACAGTTTGTGAGTTGAGTCCCGGGGTCCCGTCCAAGGAGGCGGGAGATGGCAACCCGATTAAATTTACTGGTTAGTGTTTTCATACGTCGTTGCCAGGTTTTGCACTTTCCAACTCTCGGTTCCAATCAGCACAGGGCTGGGCAGCCAGCGTAACCTAGGAAGTTTGAGTTGCTAATCCATTGCGCGAGAGTTTCTTGTTCCTAAAACCTTCTGTAGTACCTCAGCGTTGCTTACCAGATGTTCTCATCACATAGAGTCTGCTTCGGAGACACTGATGGTCAGATACTGACAGATTTCCTACACTCACTGTGCACAGAGGTCACGTTTCTGATCAACAAAGCCTTATGGATCACACTGTTGTATTGTAAACTCTGCCCTTGACGGACAAACTGCCGTCACGTCGGTGCCATAGGTGTCGGAGGTTTGCAAAAGCTGCACTGGCCTTCTCAATGCGATAAGTGTTCTCAGTAGCAATGTTGTGGAATGTAGGTAGTTCGGGTGCGCTGTTTGGTTGTTGGTCTGTTCGCCGAGCTTGGCAGTTGGATTGCAAACGTTTAATCACCAATCGAGGTGAAATCGCCAGTGCAGGGTTGAGTGGGTGAATTCCTCCTCTTACGCCTGTGATTATATAGCTTCTAAACAGTATCTGGTAGTTCTGGAAACGGTCGTCGTGTTGCTTGATTGGTCTCCTGTGAATCTCACGTGGTCTCAATCTCCTGTGTCTGGTTGGTTCGTTGGGTGCATTCAATTCGGCAGTTCTGTATGTGGTTGTCATGCTGTGATTCGACCGTTTTCTTCTTGCTTTGTGGTGTGAGTTTTGTTTACTTGGTTGGTTGATTCATCGGCCTTCTATTTTTAGTGACTGTCTTGCTGTTAGGTTTCTTGGCTCCGAGTCCCGTGACTGAGTGGTTCTTTTGCTCGTAACGGCTGATAGAATGGGTCAATGTCGATGTGTTTATTGATCGATTTTTGTGTGGAGTACCACGCCTCGGCAAATTCTCGCTCCCGTTTTGTTCGTGCGTGAGCGAGTATTTGAACATTGTCCCAATTGAACGTGTGTCCTTCTCTGTCTTCGTGGATTGAGACGAGTGACATTGGGTCATGTCTTCTGCTGGCAAGTTTTCTTCCCGTTTGGCCAACACAGTATTTGTCGCTCTTATCTCCAACCAGGCCGATAGAACATATACAGCAGCCAAAATAAACAAATTTATCCACGACGTCAGTTGGATGATCTGTTAGCAAGAGGTGTGTGTTTGATTCTAATCGGCCTTATAGCGGGAATTTACACTTTGCAGTTGTGAGGCATATATCAAACCACGCAACAGAGTTACGTTATTTAAAGTGGTTTACACCTTCACTCAGCGTCGGTGAATGAGCACCTCAGAAGCATACAGGCTCCTGGAGTTTCAGAGGCGGGAAGAGGAATTTCAAGCAGTTGATTTGGTGTGGTGAGAAATGACGGCTTTGTCTTACACTACTGGACAAAGTGAACCTAAGAGAATATCGCTATAGATACGTACGCGTCCACAGGAGTTCGTATACTCATAAATGGGGTACCATTGATGGCGAAACACCGCCAAAGTTTCTGAGGATCGATGTGTTTGAAAACAGCTTTCCGATTAGGAAAAATCACTTTTGTGAAGCGTTTGAAAGTGAATGCTGTTTGGCAACAATGATAGACCCAAGGATGGATGAGAAAATACGAACAGCCTAACACGACCTAATGAACGACGCATTAGAGTGAACGGACACGTGTGAATATCAGCCATTTATGTGTCCCCTAAAACCGAGAATTTCAGTACCGGTGTAACGGTACTACTGATGGGGGATGCGTCTTTTGCAAAGGGGAAATCTATTGCGGAATTCGTGGAGTCACTTTGTAACATTTGCTTGGATTTGAGCAAGGAATGATTGGAGTCAATGAATCTCCATGATAGTTCAAGAAGACGCGTTCGGGAGAAGATGGGTGTCCAGTTTTTGTAAACAAGATGCAAATGAGAGTTTTGCTTCCCTGTCCAATGGTCTGTAACCGGTCAGTTGGCATTTCCTAATAAATAACTCCGCAACGAAGGCCTTTTGCCTTTCACCGGTATCAGTGAAACCAAGAAATTCAATTCCATACGCATTCGCAACGGCTAAGATGACTGTGTCGAATATACATAGAAGACTTCAACAGACAGAACCAAGCAATTAGGGGCATATAGCCTCTCTGGATGAGTGTCTCTTGTTGAGAGGTACTTCCTTGTGTGCTATAGTTTTAGTATTTTCAACGTACTTCATCACTGAAGCATATTCTAACGAAATTGCTAACTGAATGACTACTTAAGCAATATCGAGATTAGCCAAGATGACGGACAATATGTCGGATATTGATCCTTGCGAAATCAAACCCATTCAATAAATAGGAACTCTAGGGTTCCTTGTTGTGATATTTCCCTGCAGAACTTAAATGGACCAGTTTGGGAACCAGAAGGTACAAACACTCTGACAGCAAATAAAGGCATTTCGTACAACCGAAAGTTTCTCATCCTCAGGCAAGACCTATCTACTTGATGGGCCCTTCGAGTGGAGTACCGTATTGAAGAAAGGGAGACTGTGGGCATTACAACTTAAAGTTGGATTCAAGTGTTGCTTTCATGACCGCCCACACTTCAGTAGGATCGCAGATGACTGACCGACTGACTAATCAATAACCTGGCTTGATAATTGCATAATGAAATAAGTGAATAACTGATCGAATAATTGAACCGGTTATACAGTGTAATTGATGAGAAAATAAGTGAGTGAGTGAATGAACTGACAAACCGATAAAAGACGGAACGCGTCAACGGAACACTCGTTTGTGAAACCACTCACACCAAGTAGTTATCCTTCATTGTCGCCCTTCCTTACCATCCGCACGAGTTAACTAATAGTAGAATTTTTGTAATGTACTACTCGTAAGTTTGCTGAAAATTCATCGACAGCCCACGGCCGGTTTCACCCTTTTTAAGATTCATCAGGTAGGCGCGGTCCCCGAATTTCCGTCAACCCTATGTTCTACTTGAAACCAAATAGCACGAAATTAGCGAATATACACCCATTCGCAAACTAATTTGGTTTTTCGAGAGACTCACCTGGAACCCAGCTGAATCTCTCGTCTGTAAAGTTCTCCGAGTCTCTCGAAAAACCAAATTAGTTTGCAAATGAGTGTATATTCGTTAATAGTAGAATTCTTCAAAGAAATGCTTCGTATTGTAAATTCATCCATCTACATTCCAGTTGGGATCGGTTCAACATAAGGGCATCAAGGAAACCGCTGCAGAAATACGAGAGATCGAAAAGGCGGAAACAGAAGCATTGCACGAGTCTGTCCGGGAATTGAGAAATGAAGTTGGTTGGTTGAAGGTAGGTTGCAAATTTCCTTGGAACCCACTGGTGATGGGGAACGCTTGACAATTTAAATCACAACTATTTTCTTTTGCGGCAGTTAGGATAACGAAAGCAAACAGAGCTTCGTTCTTAGACAGATACTCTGATTTCCGCGCGATTCTGGTTTTGACAGGAGACTCGACTGAATTCAGCTGAATCATCAACGAGAGATTCGGCCGAGTCTCCTGTCAAAACAAAATTCGTGTACAACAGAGAATATTAGTCGAAATCTGTACAATTTGGGTTCAAGGAGAAGCTCGCGCTTGCGCCTCCCCCAACAAAGGCGTCTGCCGTCAAAGGGTTTTCGGCAACCTTATGAGTAGTGTGTTACGTCTAGATAAGAGTTTAGTTCTTGTTATTTTGATCTATCAGTCTCCTGACAGAGACTTTGGGTAGAGAAAAACAATGGTACTATTTGGTTTTTGTTGACACGAGAAACACGTTTCTTTTGCACAGGTTTTGAAATTAGTTTATTCATGGGATACCTCTCCTATTTTTTTTCTAGTTTGCGCGTTTCTTAGTATGCACGAATCCCTCCGTGTTTTGAACCCACCAACCTGATGTTTCTATTTGCTTGCCGTGTTTCAAACTTTTCAGTATCTGTCCACGACATTACAAGAAACGTGCAATTCACTAAAACAAGAACTTGCTGATCGACAAGACACGGAGGCAGAATTATCACAAGCCCGTGCAGAAATCAACAGATTGCAAAAAGAGCTCACCATGTGCCGGAAAATCCGAACCAATCAGAAGGCAGATAGCGGACTTGATGATTCAAGTTGCGAATTCGTGTTACAAGATGATCAGAACAGATACAGAAGGCGGGTGCGTAAACTAAAAGTTGAAAACCGGCGACTATATCGACTGGTGGAGCAGTTGCGGTTACAACTGTCCCGCGCCGATTCCACATACCACTCTGATTATTATTTTGTAACAGGCTTTTGAAATGCATTCACTGTTTTTCAACGATCCAAAACGCGGCTTCGCATTTGCCTTTTCCTCAATAAATAACACATGTTCTATCCGTTTTCACGTGAGACGGAGGGATTAAGATCGATAGGAACAGGGTTACAACTCGGGACTTTACCGTGGTGTGACGGTTTGTGCACCTCAGCGACCCATTGGACCTCATATAGGGGGTATCCCCACGACTCTCACAGAGTCTCTGATACCAGTTTGTTCAATGGTAAGAGGACCGGCGAACACACTCCCCTGGTCCTCCAGGTTGGGGGTTGAAAAATGTGTGGCGACTGGCTCTGTAGAAATGGTAATGCATTTGCACTTCCCATCAAACACCGCTGCCTCGCGCTTAGGCTTTTGAACCAAAGGCTTTGGTTGAGAACCCTCATCGTCCTGCTGTCTAGGTGTGGGCGTCCTGCCAGTATCCCAGCCCTCGTACAACCATGACATTTACAGATAAAAATACCCTCATGCAACATCGGCCGTCGCAGGTAAAACCATACATTTACAGATAAAAATACTCTCATGCAACATCGGCCGGCGCAGTACGACAGTGAAGCATGAGGATGATGATGATGTTGTTGACGATGATGATGACGACGACGATGATGGTGATGAGGATGACGATGATGATGGTGTGTTGACGATGATGACGATGGTGGTGAGGACGATGTTGATGACGATGGCGACGATGGCGATGAGGATGATGATGATGAGAACCTTAGGTTGGCCTTTTCCTTCACTATAACCCTATGAACGTTGGATGGATTGAGATGAATCTCGGCAACCTCAGAACCCAAGCAAATATTTTAGAGCAATACACGATGAGCAAGCTGAGGTAATGAAGACAAAAAGTGGAAAATAGGCACAGTAAGATTAGACAGGATAGGCCAGAAATGTCGTCACAATGAAAAGTCCAACTCAGTCTAAATAGCTCAACTGATAACCATTCGAACTGGATGGTGCTTTAAAGCAAATTGTTTGAGTTAGTTGGGGTTGCGTGTTGCATACTCGGAGTTCAAATCCAGACACGACGAAGGATATGCATTGCCGATCAGCTCCAATGAGGGTGAAACTCAAGTTCAGTGGTTCCTTCCTTTAGGCATGCCTAAAACCTGCCCTGACTTGAAAAACCACTTGGCTTTCCAAAGTATATGATCACCGGTATCTTCGCAGTCTAGCAGGAGTTGGCGGATTATAGAACGTCCGCGGCTGAATGCTATGTAAGCCGCTAGTTGGAAGTGGGGACGGTGTTTATCATTCGAGAGCCACCTACCGGGTCGAGATGGCTCAGTGATTAGAGCGCGAAGTTACTGACCGGAAGGTCCGTGGTTCGAACCCGACCTGTGCCTCTCGACTTCCCCTGTCTAAGCTTGGACAACCTGGCAGTATTCCAGCCCTCATGCTTCTTTTGAGTGGTATAACAGCTAGGAACCGAAAGGGTGTTATAGCTGGACGATATATAATATCTACCGGGACGCTCGCGACGACTGGAAACGAAAGCGCCAGGTGCAGGACGGCGTGACCTTCGCGCTTTTCAACCTGGGACTGATCCTCCTTGCGTTTACACGTGTCAGTAGAGGACATGTAACCGTTTTGAGCGAACAGCCTATCAGGCTAACGATTGCGTAGTGTGTGAAGGATACTGGTTCAGGTTGGTTGGGATGAATCAAGCCAAATTTTCGGCGTCAAAGAAATCTTCCATGATTGGACAAGCAACCGGGAACAGTTTCATATGAAGTCACACGGTATGGCCCAATATATACAGTCCCCTGGCCTCCATTGCCCAGGTAGAGTGACTGAACACACCGGTGACCATTCAAAGAGATCTGTTATCCTACATTCCATGTGATATACCTGGGGAGTCCCTTCCGTGTCCAGTTTTCCTTTTGTTGTCTTTCCTCAGTAAACGTAGCGCTTTACATTCACATCTCTAGAAGTTTAAAGTTTCTGCCCATGGCGAATGTATCCGGTGTTTTTTTGGTCGTATCAATACAACTCCACTTGATCCCGAGGCCGAATTCCGTCGTAAACCCTCAGCGACACTTAAGCAAGTGCTTTACGTTCTACTTGCCTTATTGGGTCCGAAGCACTTACATGTGTTCACTTGATCCAAGAAAATGGACACTTCTGGCCAGAAACGGCATCTATCTTGATCGGAAAACCTGTTTCATGATACTAACAAAAAAAGCGCTTTAATAATAGGTCCTCTGGGTAAAACAAATTAAAAAGATTGTCTCTTCGGTTAATGAATATTCTCCAAAAAGGCCCCCCTGCTTATTGACGGATGATCCCCATCTTAGCGCATCCACTGAGAGTTACTTTTGCAGTTTGCATCATCATCGTCATCATTGACAGCCATACACCAGTAATACATACGGGTGTTTAACTGCGACAGTTTTTATTAAAGTACAAAGTTGGAGTACGAACAGCTGAGAGTTCTTTTGCAGTTTGCATCATCATCGTCATCATTGACAGCCATACACCAGTAATACATACGGGTGTTTAACTGCGACAGTTTTTATTGGAGTACAAAGTTGGAGTACGAACAGGCGGCTATTTATAATCATCCGGTCGAGCAACGAAGCTTCGGCTGGAGAAGTCAATACCGTAACAACACCTGTGCCACCGCTGCAGAAGCTTCAGAGTCACTCGAAGTCCGTGGTCTATAGCGTCTAGAAGGAGATGACGCCGTAAGCTCAACAACTGCATTTGGATCTTCTATTCCAGTTTCACAACTGCAACAGACGTCTACCCAAATTCGTATCTATGTACGCGCAATGTCAGCTTCTTGGCCAATTCGCCTAAAAGTTCTCACGTTAAAGACTGCAGTAGGAACACGAGAACGGGGCTCGAATAGCGGACCGGTGCAGTGTGTCCAGTCTACGGATTATCGACTGAGATTTTCACAGCTGGCATCTATATAAGAGTGACTATCAATTAGAACAGGGCGGGAGTTGAAATGATAACGAAAGAAGATGTAGGGCATCAGCAACCGCACGTTTTCACTTATCCGCCCTGCTGTCCGCGGCGAACAAGGCTACCTGGCTGATGTCATCACACGACGACCGATGTGACACGAAGGCACGTTTGTCTGTAAAGCCCACGATTGTATGTAGGCTAAGATAATGCCATGTCACCCAAACCTAGACAGGACGATCAGGGTCGTCAACTAAAGCATCTGGCTAAAAAGCCTGAGTGTGAAGAAGCAGTGGTTGGCTTGAAACTACTCAAGGAGCCAAAATGTTAAGGAACAAATTATCACACTTGTTCCAACACTCAACTTGGAAGGCCAGGTTACTGTGTTTGTCAGACCTCTATCCATTAAACGACCTGACAAGAGGTTCGTCCAATACAATTACTGAGGTGAGGAAACAGTCACACGGCAACAAATTCCAGTTTCCTCGCGATGGCGGTTAGCACAGACTGTCTCATTCTATTTTTAGGACCTGGGCACACGGTCATGCTGAGTAACTGTCTCCAAGAACACGTTTCCGTCCACTTGTATCTTCTCAGTAACTTTGCTGCTAAAAACAGAATGTGAGGCTTTCGTGAGGAATCAAATGACCTTCGAAAGAAGAATTTTCATGAGTTCCGGATAGTAAAGCTATCCCCACAAAGCTCCCCTCGAAATGGTACATCCATTACAAATGCCGTCACACAAAACATTCTACGGAATCGATCATCAGGAGACCAGAATCATTTACGAAACAACGTTTCTATCGCGGGGTGGAAACGGTCGTTGCAGAAAGCCAAATAAGACGACCATTTGTGAGCGGTCTCCAACGTGAGATCTGATTAGTTTCGCGGTAGCTAGTCTACAGTGCAACTAATTACATAGTGTGCTTGTCCATGAGACGATGTTAGTGAATGGTCACTTCCGGGTTTGAAACACGCGTGTTAGTGTCACCGACCCCGCTGGTCAGCAGGCAAGGCAAGGTGTCGGGCGATTCATCTTTATCTGCTCTTGTAATGCTGGATGCGGCCGATCTCTGCATCGAGCTTCGCGTGGTACATCTTCCCGGGTGCTAGCCATCCGACTCATCTATACCACATGTTTTACTTAGCTGGTGCAGTGTTAGGCACTGTTAATCCAATTGACACGCCTGAGTTGGGCTGACTGGAATGATAGCTGCAGCGGTTACAACTAGTGACTGGAAAACGAGGAGCTGGGAGACTTTAGTATGGTGGCGCTAAGACGCTGCGACACTTCAGAATGCTTGTTCATGTGTACCGGATAGTTCCTAGACACAACCACCAATCCACCGCTACGCACCCCAATAACGCACTGATGATGTCATCTCGACTGGTGATGAAACGTTTGCAATCAAATTGCCCAGCTCAGCGAACAATCCAACGACCATCTACGCTACCTGAACTATCAAAGTTTTCCCCTATAGTTCCTAGACCGTACACAGTCTGAAGGCCCTGCTGCACGATGAGGCTGGTCAATCCACAAACGCACGTTGGAAGGTCTGAGGTAAACTTTAATCCACCTAGTCAGAGGAAGGCAAGGAATGATGTACGACTAACAGGGCTTTCTTGAACTGCAGAAGCGAACGCAACAGGAAGTAAATGTCCTGCATGCAGCATGCGCACCCACTGGGGGGGGGGGGAGATGGACTAAGCGGTTAGAGCGCGAGTTTACTGACCGGAAGGTCCGTGGTTCCAACCCGACCTCTGCCTCTCGACTTTCCCTGTCTAAGCTTGGGCGACCTGGCAGTATCGCAGCCCTCCGTCGTGTAGCACGGTAGCTAGGCACNAGGCACCGAGGCTGCAGCTGAATGAAAAAAAAATCAGCCACCAGACAAACAACAACGAGTCCCCGCGACTTTACTGTATGATCCACACTGGTGCTATCATAAGCCTTATCGCTTTCAATGTCACTGTGCCCCAGTTTGAGATACAGGCACATCATTGTTTTGCAACATCGCTTAGTGCTTTTGGATCTGTCATCATCAGCCGCAAGCTGACGAACAAGTGTAGAACACTTCAGGAAGTTCCTCCCGACTGATAATCACGTTACATGGCATTAATGCCTACCATTTGTAAGGTAATTAGTATTCAGTATTGGCCACTCAATCCGGTTGACCAGGTGAATAAGGTGGCAGACTAACATTTCAAATATTCGTATTCCACTGTTCACAAAAACCTTCCAATTGGCTGATAGCCTATCGTTTCGCAAGGGAAGACATGAAACAGTTCTTTTAATGCGACTGCTTGTGTGGATGAACAAGGTCTACCCATTACCGGAATCCGAATGACGCGTAAGTGTCTTCTACGAACCGACAGTGGTATGAACAGCACAGATCCGCGATGTATGAACTCCATTGTCGACGAGTGCTGTGTTAGGATGTTCAAATAAAACAGACTCAGACTGGCTTTCCGTGTGACCTTGACTTGGCCGGACCGATCGTTCGCAACGGTACTCGTTCAGACAAATTAGTATGTTGAACTGAACCCTTGAGACATTATACACCCGCGCCTCTTCACTTTACTTGTTCAGCTCAGCGTTTAAGGCTGGAGGCTACTGATCGTGAGGTTCATGGTTCAAACCCAACTCTGGCTTTTCGATCGCTCCTGTTTAGGTTTGGGCAAGGCGCAAGCATCCCAACTAACGTGCTTCTTTCAAATCGCGGATAATTTTAGACCCCACATCTCGACCGCGACTGCAGAATCACGCGATTTTGTAGAAAAGCCAGGTTTCTTAACAACAGCGTGGCGGCTCAACCTGGCACAAGGATAAACCAGATCCAAGAGGAAGTGAGTGGAAAGCTCTTGTCTATGAACAGCAGCCAACGACGCATTCACGTGAGCGTTTCACCAGAGTATGTGCTGCATTTTTAGGGGATCCAATCACGTAAAACACCAGAAAATCTGCGCATTAGCAGGAGTGAGCAGATAACAGGGCAGTGTCAATTTCTGTAGGTTTGGCAGTTCTGAAAATTCAACCGTGAACTTTTCACTATGGGAATACCAACATGGCGTGCAATTCAAAAGTTATCACAAGTCCCACTTCAGTACATCACAGCACCAGACAACCAACCTTTATCTGACTACCTGTATGAACTCTGTTCTTCGTACATGCGAACTCTTTCACATTTAATCAAACCGCACGCCGAATCCACTGTGACAGTGTGCTGAAAGTTAATCCGCTAGTGTACGAAGAAACTTTGAATTGGACTGCATTTGCAATAGATTGACCTGTATGACTGGGTAATCAACAAGATGAGGTGACAATTCCCATTAAAGCACATCGAAATAGTCTAGGGTGACAGGTGATATGAGATGGGACGCGGGCGATGAATCAAACTTTCACATATGCTAGCCGTTTGAAGAAGCACACGCTAAGGAAACAAACGATCTGCCCCAGGATTTGCGCATTCAAGGAGGTTCCTTGCGCATGTTTAGCACCACATGAAAAGTTTGCAGAGTAATACTCAATCGCAAGTAGGTTTGTTGCTAACTAAGGAGTCAGTAAACAAAAGTGGATCTCCTGTTTTCGAGAAATAAACTCATTTGTAAACCAATTTGGTTTTCACGAGAAACTCAACTGTGTGCAGCACATTCAGTTGTAGAATGTCATAAACGCGAGATTCAGTTGGGTTACTCGTGAAAACCAAATTGATTTGCAAATGAGCGTATTTCTCGAAATAATTCGGGTTCAAGTAGACCATAAGGTTGACGGAAACTCAGGGACTACGCCTACCTGATGAGCCCCAAAAGGGGCGAAACCGGTCGTAGGCTGTCGAAGGGTTTTCAGCAACCTTGTGAGTAGTTTCCTTTATGGATCTCTTGTTATTAATATTCCTCAACTGAATGCGTATCATAAAGGCCGACAATCGTTGCAGTTAGAGCGGTACTCACAATGCCGGAGAATGCTACCCACAAGGTCAATGATAGCCCACTATCTGTTTTGCCGTTCGTCATCGCAGACGCTCAATAAGCCGTAGAGGTCTGGAACTTCGGACGGTAGGGCTGCCTGATGAATCAGCATCGAGCCGTCCAGAGTCTTCATTGACCGTATGGATGGTGTTATACACCTGAAAGTCTCAGTAATAAAAGAAGTGGATCAGAAAATTTCACTTCCAAGCTATCCCGTCAGCTGTGCCCAAAAC
>NW_008752073.1:246471-251811 GCF_000715545.1 Opisthorchis viverrini | reverse complement strand
TCAAGGGATGGATTATTCGTCCGTCCATAATCAAGCGCAAGACGTCGTATCTTGAACTAGCGCAAAGTCAGTAACGAATGAAACCAATAGGATTGAAATATTATTCTCAACGCATGATTACTTTGGGTATGGGCTACAGTCAATGTATTCACGATCACTATTAGCGTCGTCCGATGCATACTGTGTACATGACGTATTGGTTCCAGCTGGCGCCCAGTGACAACTGATTGAAAGGAATGACTGTATTGACGACGACCGTTTGAAGTGTGGTCGGCGTGGATGATGCCAGTGGAAACGTTAACATCAGTCATGCTGGAATAGGTGAAGTAAAGGAATAACTGTGCAGTGAGGCAAAACCTTCGTTGACCTTACTGTGCACGGTCCCGGTCCATGACTGTAAGCGTCCCTAATCGGTAATGTTTCCCTTCCACAAAACTGAATCCGGGCAGATAACACCTACTGACTTTGGTTTCCAAGATTCCACGCCCGGTTGCATTTCCTTTCCCAACACCCTGAGCTGGGATAGCCAAAAAGACAGGCAAACCACTAACATACGGGGCACAGAGTGCAGGCAGCGAAATCTACCAGCACATTCATGGTGTACAAGTGCTACCTAAAAGTAATTCGACATGCTTTTGAAGTAATAGACTGCCATTCGTATCAAATACGGCCAAAGATCTCACTATACGACCATAGTAACTAGGTCTCTGAAACGCCAAACAAACTCTACCCCTAAGTAGGACTATGTGAATTCAACGCTAAACATACCGTAGTGAGACTTTGCCGATTCGAAGTGAAACTTTCCTCCAGCTGAACCACAGAGGTAAAACTACCCACTCAATAGATAACTCCCAGTGATATTGGTCAAATCCTCCGCTAATCCCAATCTCTGGGCATGCAAGCAGCTCAAATCATAATGGTTTATAAGGGGTTAACGCCCAAAGTAGCATTTCCCCTGTAGAAAGCTTTGCTCACACAAGTGAGTAAGACATGCAAATGTGGATATCGTACCCCAAGTAAATTTCTAGAAAATCCATTCCCAAAAGATAAGGAGAAGATTGACAAGAATTACCTTATTCATAAAACAGCAATCTACTGAAAAGCTATGATTTACATCCAACCTATGCACTTTGAACACTGTACTCAAAATGGACCGTTCCCATAGATAAGGTATTTTTGTTTTGAAAGAAACATCGCCTCTTTGAATAATTTAGAGCCCAATCGGATTCAAGTGGGTCGCTCGCTCTGTTAAAAGTGCAAATATGGGTTGCCATAGAGGGTCTGACAGAAGTAGCTTTGGTTCATCTTTTTGTAAGGAACATAAAATTCACTTTGGTGCTCGAAACTTCCTCAGTGCCACTGAGGTGAAGTATGCCAAGGCAAACCACTGAAATCAGAACCAATCACTCCAAAAAACCGTGAACACAGTGGTGACGAAGTTCCCGTGGTCGAACGAGAACGAACGGCTTTGCGGTAAAATATATCCAGATGTTTCTTACAGAACGCTTATTGATATACAGCGAACTGTGATTTCTGAAAACTTAACGAATTCCTGCAGCTCCTGGAGAACAGCTGATTCTTCTCGCACACATCGGTCACTTGAATTCGAGTGCATTTCCGATGGCGGTGTGAGAGACGCGACTTCATTAATTGCAAGCAACATAGCATCAAGTGAAGCGACGCTGTGAAAGCATCTAGTCCGCCGACCTCTGTCGTGGACCACTGAAATGACCTCACTAGCGTCTCGCATATAACCAGCAAACAACATCAGTTTTTTAGAGTTGGGAACATCCAAACGTTACAAGTCGAACAGGAGCACGAAAAAGCAAAAGCGAAAGACTATAACTGCGCTTCACACACTGTAGCTGAATTCAAAACATCCCAAGCATCTCTGTAAACATAGTTAAACGAAGAACTTCTCCTCCGAAGAAACGGAAATAAGGTACAGCCTCATCAAAGTTTTGTATTTCGTACTACAATCAGGCAACAAAGCATGCGGTCTAAACTGAGTGAAGCTGTCATCGCGCTTCACGGGTGAAATCCCTTGATTTCATCCATCCGTTGTCATTTACCCGTAGGCATCCTTCAAGTTCTTTACGACCACTGGAACAGATATTAAAGGTTCACTCTCGGAAGATATCCTCGACAATTGCTCGAATTGCAAAGACATGGCACGCTGGAACTGGATACCTGATCAACCGGCACGCAGTCGGCGTAATTGTAGGTAAGTTCTGTTCCACAAGGTATTGATCTGTTGGCAAACATGCACACATACGGGATAACGCTATCAACATGCACGGGAACGAGCGTTAGATTAGGATCACATGAGTGATTTACCAAACGCGCAACAGGTGGGGACCCATTGGGACCGAACGAGTTACCATCCACACATACTTCAGATACTAAAGAGGCCCCAGCAAAGCATCGTAAGATCAGTACATAATTGTGCCCGTATTTTTCCAGTTGTTTTGCTTCTCGTCTACAAGCTTCTGTGTACGGGATAACTTCGCCCAAATACACACATACCAACTCGCCTGGCTCAAAGTTTCGAGCAGCATTCAGGCACTGACCAACACCACACCTCTCAGTGATGCGATAGATCATGTGACCTGCAGATTGTACAGCGGACAGGTGACGTTGTACCACACGATTTGAGCAGCTTGAACTGCACGTACAGGCCGAATTGCACTCGAACACTGGATGCCGAAAGTCAAGTAGACGACCATCCTTTGTATAACTTTCACCAGATCGAGATCGACAAGTACACTTATCTTGACATTCATCGGCTGCACAGCTACATCCCATGAGTTGGTCGGTAATGAGACTCCATGGGATATTATGATGAAATATCAAAGACATGAAGTCCGGTTTCCTGAAAATACAACAGAAGCACATTATAGGTATTTTATACAGGAAGTAAGGCTTATCGGATGCCTACAGAACGGGTTGGGAAAGACCACGCCTAAGACACTAACGATGGCGAATGCATTGTAAGGCAGTGAAGCATCAGTGCCAACACTGATGTTGCTGTCTTTGATGATGAAGGCCAAAAATGAACACTTCCGTTTCGAATGTTTTACATCTCCGAGTGTAGGTTCCGAAAAACAAACGATTCGATCACCTAGAAGCATGTAATTTCTGCTTGGACTCCGTATGAAAAATATGGTGGCCAAGTTCCTTTACGGGCGAACGTTTGACAAGTAAATGTTTTCTGAACAGACTGTGTAACCCAGAAAACGGGTTGTATAGGCCTATCAGCCTTCCAAAACCAGTCCACTGTATCAACCCGGTGAACAGAGCCATAAACTGAATGACCGAATGCACAGTTTCAACCGACTGGCTCACTCAGATCGCCCCTCATTCGTGTCCCAGCGTAAAAGCAAACTTATTTCAAATGAGCGAGGGAGCGTGTGACTGGCAGTTGATGAAAAGTTTGGGTGTTGTTGGTGCAGTCCAAACTCCTTCGCAAGCAGGCTGCTTGGGATCGTACTGATTAGACCAAATTATAATAATATGTGTCGCACGATACATCAAACCGAGTGGAACACCAAACCAAGGGCCAGTATGGGATTTACGAAACCACCAGAAGTGTTAACAACTTGGACCCAACTCCAAGCCTTGTTATGATAACAAGAACAGCTCGAAAAAGCTAAATTGAGGATTGTTACCGGTGGTTACTTCTGTCGTTTCCAAAGATGCCATCACAAAACCAATCACTGAGCGCAATTTCAACATTCAGGATAGGCGAACTTTTGAAAGTTGGTTCAAAAAATACGAAAATATTCCTCAAATCGACTTTGTGTAGTAGCAGATTTTAGAGTGAAGCACAAAGGTTTTCCATTCCCTCTTTGCTGAATCGATTCCAAAATTCAAACCTCCCAACGTGATGCGGTGGTGTACTCAGGTCACAATGGACTAGCGGGACCCTGGTGTCAACGAATTTTTTCATTGTTACAGTGGTGAGATGCTATTGCTTTTTTCCTTCAGTTACATAACAACGGACAGAAGCCTGCTTCACGTACAACCACCGAATGGATGCAACAACGTCCTTGGTAAATTCGTCTTGTTTGCCAACTAGAGAGGCATGTACATCGTCCCTTAATTGTTCAGGGTAAGAGGAGATTCTGTGAGTGCTGCATCGTAAAAAAATTTCAAGCAGAATTGTAATGCTCTGTCAATCGCTTAGTAAATGTAAACCCAGAATGCCCATGATGCAGTATACGTGAACAAAAGGGTTTCATGAAATACGTAAATACGAAACTCGACAAGCGTTGGAGTCGGGGTGGTTTGTTCCAAAAACGCTTAAAGCACCTAGGCTTGGGCAACCTGGCAGTATCTCAGCATTTGCGCTTCCTTCAGGTGACATGGCAGCTAGGCACCGGAAGGGTGTTACAGTTGGACGATTTTTCTGAGGGTAGAGTGATTCGGGTACACCATCTAATGGAAGCAGCAGTGCTTGTGACTTCAAATGCTTACGCAATCTTCCAGATTGCTACATGAATAAAAGGCTTTAGGGAAGCCGGTCTGAGTGTAAAACTGCAGTACCACTTGTCATTCATCCTAGTCGGTAGCAAATACCCAGATCATCATCAGCAGCAGCAGCTGTAATAACCGCGTACTTGTCATACAGTGGTTATAGCTGCCACAGTCTCGTCCACCAATGATTCGGAGAGGGTAGGTAGCTGCTCATTTAAGGTGGGACTGATAAATTGGTACGCAAATACAGGACTGTTAAATGGGGGATTGGGAAGGGAGCTATGCATTCAAAGCAATGGCTTGGATGCACGAGCGCCATTGGGGGTGCGACTGGGCCATACCTGACAGTGTCTCTAACCATTGATGTAGCCCGTCTCGGGGTACCCATGCAGGAAGACGGCAGTGACAAGGGCTGTTGAGTTTGCTGATAATGGCTTTTATACTTTGCTGTCAAGTTATTGTTTAACCTCTCCTGGCTCGTTTTCACCCATCACGTGGTCGTGCGAAAAGAACCCTACGAGGGATTCGACTGGCATACGGAGCACGTGGCCAAGCCAGCGCAACTCGTGGAGAGTGATCAGGTCATCTAGCATGGGCGAGTTATTTCTTCCGAAAACTATTCGACGAACTTTAGCACTACTGATCCGGCGTTGCCACAAGACTCGGGCAATGCTCCGAAAACATTGATGGTCAAACAGAGAGTCTTTTGACGTCCTCGGCGCGCATCGGTCACGTTTCTGATCCATATAGTAATATGGAGCGCACTGCAACATTGTTAACTTGACCCTTGACGGTTAAGCTGATGTCACGCCTTAGCCACGGGTGACGCAGGTCCACAAAAGCTGCTCAGGCCTTTCTTATCCG